>NC_064533.1:20479117-20771617 GCF_023856365.1 Brienomyrus brachyistius | reverse complement strand
TTCTTTTCACATTGATGTCTGGGCACACGACCCTGCTAACCAGAGGTGTTACCATTCAAATTTCAGAAATCTAGTAAACAAAAAGAATAATTGAAACAAACACAAAAAGTGTGCTGAATGGTAATATACGCACAGAACATTGCCCCAGTGCTGGGGGAGGCGGGTCCCAAGGCCCATTTTAGAAAACCGTTTTGTGGAACGCGACGCTGATGGGAGGCATCCATAAAAGGACGTCGTGGGCAGCGCCCCAGGATGCGGACCTATGAGGCTCTGAAGACGGCCCAGCGCAGCAGAACATTCTGAGAAAGCAATGGTGCAGAGACGGCCGAGGCTGCAGCCAAAATGTTTGACGCGCAGCAAACGATTTCCTGCAGCGGGGGAGGGGAGGGGAAAAAGGGACCATTTCAGAGCTGACTCCTGATTTCCAAACACAGGAAAACGCGTGTAGAGCTGAACTCGCTACCAGAGAGACAGTTCTGCACACATGGGACAAACCGGGAGGGCGGTCAGCCCGTACCCTTCTTAGAGATCACATTCACTTTCTGGTAATGATACCAAGTGGAGCCTTTACAGGGCATTACGAAACCCGACCAAAATCTGCAAAGGCACATTTTTCAAATATAACTCTCATTTAATCATTAGAGTACAGGTACAGCAGACAATCTTATTGACCTATATAAATTAACTTTAAAAAGATCTTACAAACTTGGAAAGAAAAAAAAATAACTAAAGCGCACAAAAATAACTGCACTGATGTCGATATAATTCAAACCATGCAGGCTGCCGAACTGGCCCTCGATTGCCAGATTCGGCCCTATAGCACCCCAGATTTGGAAAGGTATGCGCTTTCGGGACGCGCCTTATAAAACTGCTCATTTTTAAGTGTGCTTCACACCCTTTCGAAAAAGATGGATCCGCCTGAACAAAATTCCACAGTAATCCCACATTCCAGATAGCTGGGGTTCCTGCACATGTGAGAAAATTTTTAGAATCTGCGATACTGAATAGAGAGCAGGGGAACTGGGCAGCCCGCAGGACACGTTATCAGCAGAGCAGCCACACAGCCGCCGGGTGGCTAGCAGGGAACTGTGGAGCAGAGAAGCTGCTGGATGTTCCTCTATGTGCAGGAAAATGCTTGGTGCGGTAAATAGGCCAAAGTGTCTCACCATACGGTGCCAGGACATGAAAGGAAAAAAATAATAAAAAAATAAATCGCACATCGAACACATGAGAGGAAAACAGTAGGGATCTAACACACCAGGAGCCAAGGAGTCAAGCCAGGGCTCAGCACACGTACCACATGCAGCATGTGTATATTCCGGGAGACCTGCGTCAACCACAAAAGCGAGAAGGTCCCACTGACGACAACACAACATGAGTAACAGCGCTAACCAAACATCATAGCCAGTGTGCCGAAGAGGCACTGGGAAAGGTGAGGGGAGTCAAGACATGCTGTCTGAGTCCAAGAAAACAAAAAAAAACAAAAAAACTGCTCCCCGGGTCCAAAGCAAACATCCCTAAAAACAAGAGCAGCAGAAAGGTACTGAAACTTGCAGCCAAAGCCCAGCCCAGCACCTGGCACTGACGGGAAGACGGCGCGTAGAAGACCAGCCTCAAATGTATCCAAATAAACAACGGCCCTCAGGATGGAAGCCAAACCAACACAGGACTCCGCTTGTCAAAACACACACACACACACACACAACGGATCACAGGCGACTTCCCGTTTTGACGCTGAATTTTAAGTTCTCACAAGCAATTTCTCACAGGGCCCTGACCTGTTCCAGTCGCCACACCGAACCTCGTCCTTTTAACGCGGGGATTCTGAGAGGAACAAAAAAGTCTGAGCTCTTAGACAGGAGGCAAAAAGTATTCAGGGGTTAGCTGAGCCCAAGCATACGCTTACAGTGGCAGTAAGGGGAGACCAGGAGCACAGGGAGCCACTCAAGCCATGCAAAATATATTTAACAGCAATTAGGGACAATTTCCACGCTGGAATTGCAGAAGATGGCAGTGGGACACATGGTCCTGCTTAGGTGTTCAATATTTCGATTAGATGACGGTTGCACGCTTGTATTAGTACAGCGAAAAACAAAGTCTGAACTTCCACGGGTCTAGTCACTGAACGATAACATGCATGGTCACGCCAGTGTACAACTGAGGTGCCTTTTGTCAAGTTAAGTAACTTGAGATTGCCAGTGATGTACACAAAGTATACAGTAGAGATTTTGTTAGCTTAAAAAAATGACAAAATTCTTTTCCAGTGTTTTATAAAGCTTTGAAGTAATACGTTTTAAATCTTAAGGAATGTAAAACACATACCTCTTGATTTAAGTATACCAAGAATGTCAAATAGACTACAAAAACTGGGTCCTCTTTTTTTTTTAACAAAAAATGATAGCTGATATTTCTAGAGTTAAAAGACATTAATATTAACATGCATATAAACACAACAAACACTAAAACATTTTAAAGCGTATTATCTGAAGTGATTGATGAAATGAATATTATCATTTGGACTTCAGTACAGATTTGGATTTTAAAATTTTTTATCCAAATTTTTTAATTTGGATTTTTTAATTTAATTTGTAACAAGAATAGCAAGTTATGACAGCAGTTCAAACTTCTTCTGATCCCCTGTACCCAGGGTTTCAATATGAAACAAAAGGGTTAAATGTCAGTTATCTTCTGACCATGTTACCATCCAGGATGAAAATGGCTGCCAGATTCTAGAAACCAAATGTCAGTTTGAGTGTTACTGCATTTCTAATACAATATTTAAACAAACAGTTGGGCCCAAATATATAGAATTCAAACGAACTGCGCAAGAAAGCTGACACATGTTTGATTATGTAGGATTTAAGCGTGATAAAATCTGAAGGGCTCTTTAATGTCGGGCAGTTCTCTGCATTTTATTTAATCTCTTTCCTGCCTCCCATTTCTGCCTCCCATGTTAGAATAAAATCATGGAGATCTTTAGGTAGCATCAGCCTTCAGTAACAATGGGGGTCAAGCTGGGTGTGTGTGGGCATGGTTCTGAGCGTCCATGTTCGAGTCTCTCTGTGAGTATTTATGAGTTTCGTACACAAATATACACATGGATAGTTTGTTTTAGCCTGGGTTCCGATTCCATGCAAAACTTCCCTTAGACAGCAGTGCCATGTGCCACTGAAAAGACTGACTGGCACTACTGTGCCCATCTGAAGAGGCACACGAGGGAAACCTGGTCAGTCTCTCACAGCATGGAACCTCCCGTCCAAAACATACGAAATCCAAAAACCACACAGTACTGGCATGGTGCACATCACAGAAGACATGATGGTTTTCACATATTTCTAAGCTGCAGTCAATATTGTAATGTTTTTTGATAATGTAGAACACAAAGGGAATCAGGCAGATACCCAGCTGACTGTCAGTCCCACTTGAGGAGCAAATGTGGTCTGTTCGCGGTTTGTGGAGCCACTTTGGGAATATTTTTTCATCACAGGATCTGAAACGCATTACATGAATCGATAGCTACTGTATGTGAGGGGTTTCCGAAGGTGAAGAAAGCGGTGAACAAAACAAGCCCTGACGTTAGGGAATCATCAAGTAATGCTGAGATACTGAGGGGCCCCTACTGAGCTTTGTGAAAGGGGGGGCCAGCCTAGTATTCTGACAGCACGTGGCTACGATACGGTGATTTGATTTCCGACACACACAGCGGCGATGTCACCGATGCTGATGGCTGATTCTTGTACCATTCCAAAGCCCGACCTGAACATCAACACCATCTGCCATTTTCGATCTGATATGGCCTGCTGAGACCCTGCTTTCCCTTCCATGCCTGAGCACCCCTAAGGTCACCGCCACCATGGCGTTCAGCAGTCATATATCTGTCACGATTCTGAAGATCAGTCACCTTCTATTATCTATCCTTTCTTCTCCATCTTTAAAGGAAAAGAAGGAACATAAGTTGACTCAAGCGCTACTAAATTCTGGGAATTCAAATGTTGTCTGCAGGATCCCAGCAGTGCCCCAACTCCTTTTTGGCAACAGTTCACAGGAGACCTCATGCAGATCAAATATTTCTGCTTCAAATAATCTGGGAAAACATACTCGGCTTAACTAAAGAGGGTGTGTGTGTCTGCGTGTGTGTGTGCTAGTGTGCCCTTGCTTTTAAGCCCACGGACACTATCCGTGCCCTTACCTCAACATAGTCCTTGGCGTGACCCCAGTCCCTCTTGGAATCCAAGTTACCCAGGCTGAAACAGTCCAGCTGCCCAAGATGAATCTTGGCCACTGAGCGGCTGATTTTCCGTGTCACGAAATTGGCCCCTGTGATGGAGACAGAGAAATAAAGGGTAGAGCAAACTGCTGGCCTGGTCGTAGCTTGCTTGAATGCATCTCGCTTAAAATTACGCGACAGCAAGACCAACATGTTTTTCGAAAGACCAAACCGTGGGAGGAAGCCCAGAAGCTTAGGACACCAGGAGTCAAAGAGATCTGTTTTCACCTCAAGTTTCAAACACTACACAAATTCATGGGCCCTTTTTCTTCCCATTTCTTATTAATTTACCATTTCAGTATAACATCTAGGCTTAGAGCCAAAGAAAATCTATCGGAATGTCATTTTATCAACAGAAAATTCAAGAAGTTACACAGAGGGTGAAGATGAGGGCTGGGCTAGGCCCAGCAGAAGACCACCCCGCCTTTTGACCCGGGCTAGTTCAGGGGTGGACAAGCCTATCACACACTGCCAGAGCTCCACCCCCGTGGTGCTGATCAGGATACGACAGTGCAGATTACATCTACAGAAAAACGAAGGCTCACATGATCATCCCCATCAACACTAATGCGTTCCTGCACATTTCATGTTGTTCACATGTACAGCAACATGTACAGCTCTTCTGTCAGTTACTAATCAACATTTACAAATGGCTAAACAACATTAACATACACACATACTGGATAGAATTCACTGTCATTCTATTTACCAATCGATTAATATTTTTGCATAAATTCTACTGGACTTCCTCCATAAAACCAGAATAAAAATCAGCATCCCATAGTAGCTAGAGGGGCCGAAAATTAAATAAATCCTCTGCAACATACATCTGCAACTTACAAATCAAATTTCCTTTGGAAATTTACAGACTCAAAATGTTCCAGCAGCACAAACCCGCACTGCATTTCCTGTATCACAAATCAATAATATGCAGTACTATTAGTGTAAATTATTTGGTTATGTATATGTTAACGTGATTCTCCGTTAAAATGTATGATTCATTATACTGAAACAGTAACAGTGACCCATTTTTCAAATTCCCAGCAATAGCATTTTTGTTTTTTGATTTGTTTTAGAATGTACTAAACCAGAACATGTATTTTAAGCTGCTTAAAATACTTGCAGAGGTGAAGGAAAATGTACATAAATAAAATATGGAAAAATAAAAAATCGAAATTTTATATATATAAAAACAGGATAAGATTAATTTAACTGTCTTGAATTTCCCAAAGTTTCTTGTTTTACATGAAACACAGTACATAAAATCTGATGTTTTACCGCAAAACTAATAAACTACTTCAAATCAATAAAACGTCATATTTTACGTGATTTAAAGAAAGTTAAAAAAAAAAGCAATCACGTTTTAACAGTGCACCATTAAGTGACACTTTTAGTGTTTCGACAATGAAAATAGATAAGTATGTAAAGAACATTTCAGTCTGTCAAAAAAGTAAATAAAATCCAGGGTCGTGGTTCAACCAAGGGATGACACAAAGTAAAACTGCATTCAAGTGCTTTAGCTTCTGAAATTCCAGGAAATGCAAGCCCTGCATTGAGTTAACAAAACAACACCCATCATCAGCGGGTCAACTTTGTGTTTTGAAGTGACATCATATACTGAACGGGAAAGGTAATCCCGTCCGGGGGGGGGGGGTTACATATGAACTGGGCACATGCATCAGCAGCAGTATAGTAATGCTGAGCTGATGTTTAGGGACAGGTCCTTTCACTCATCAGTGAGCGCACAGCTCCAGAGCAACAGGCTCAGGGTCAGCCGAGGTGAGAATAAACCCATAGGAGCCAACTTGTTCTTGCCTCGCGACGGGGGACGCCAGTCTAACCTGTTAGCGGCCACACCTGGATCCTGGCAAAGAGCTGCAGCAATGCTGGAAACACAAAAGACCAACTGTGCCAGAGGAGGGGCGGGAGCAACAGGCACTCAAGGGATGAGGGACAGATGGAACACCCAATGGCGTGCATCCTTAAGGCTTCGTAGGGTTTACAAAGAGCTCTTTATGGTGGCTTTCTGAGCCTGCTGGAGGAAAAGGGCTAAGGTCCAGCCCGGGGGGTCAGGGCATTTTCTGCTGAGGCGCTAATGTTAGTATTTTAAATCTGAATTAGCATTTAACAGAATGCAAACCAGTGTTTTTCTGGGCAAAAACAACAACAACAAAAACACACACACACACACACACACACACACACACACACACACACACACACACACACACACACACACACACACACACACACACACACACACACACACACACACACACACACACACACACACACACAGAGATAACAGCTGAACAGTTTTGCATATGAGCCCAGACGTTCAACTGATTTTTACAAAAAATACAGTGTAACAGAAAGTAATATTCCTCTACGTAAATAATAAACCACAGGGGATATTTCAGTAACTAGATGTTCTTTATTATATCACATGAATTGCATGCATTTGCCAGTTACAAGTACCTCAGGCCCAGACTATAATTACAGCCCCTGCCTGGTTTCCCTGTGTTGTGTGGTGACAAGAAACAGGTTCCCTGGACTTTACCACAGGAGTATCTCATTTTAATCATGCGCAAATACACTCGACCCTCATAATCGTTAAATGCGAATGTGAAAGGGATGAAAACTACAAAACAAAATCTGGGGAAATGTACGGAAAGTCTCAAGAGGGATAAGGTACGGCGTTTTTAGAGGGAAGAGACAGATGCGTGTCTGAGAGCCCATGCCCTCTTGTCTGCGAGGCGCAGTCTGGGCTCCACCGGGAAGGCAGTCACTGAGACCAGGGCAATCACGGCCCATTTGCCTCCCAGAACCTGCCAACAGAAACACCATTCAGGACGGCAGGTACCCAAAGCCCCGCAGGCTAAAACCCCCCACCCCCCCTGCTCCCTCTCACTCCCCCCTTCCAGATTCTGGGCCCTAAAATGGGACCATTTGTGGCGTAAATCCGCTCACTTTATGAGCGCCTTTTGGCACCTCAGACTCAGTTCCCTGACACAGAAAGGTGAGACGTAAGAAATGGGTCCTTTGGTATGTGGTACTGAGCGACTGAGGGGGGGGGGGGGGGGGGGGGGGGGGGGGGACAGCGCATGCAGGGACATATACCAAACTGTACGGATATAACTGTTGACTTACTTTTCTGAACTTTACAGTGAGGTTCATATCGAATGTTTTCCTCAAGGATTAAAAAAAAAAAAAAAAAAAAAACTGGATTTTCCTGGAGCAGAAACGAGGGCTGATCTATTGGGCTGCCAGTCTTCAGCCTCTGAATGCAAAGCCACCTGAGGATCTATCTACATGTCAGCCTTTCACCTGCAGTCACACAAAGATGCCGGCTGTGGCGAGACAGTGTGCAGTGCTTCACCTCCCGCAGTTTACTGCGGACAGCAGACGGAACAAAGGCATGAAGCCACTGCAGCAGAGCGGGGGGGGGGCAACACCATGGGATAAAAACAGCCCCATAAAGCTGGTTATGGCACTTACTGGGTAGAAACTGGAAGGGAATTGAGGACAGAGGAGGTGAAATAAAGGGACCACTAAAAACGGCCCGTTTGACGTTGATTTAGTGGTACCTGTATAGACGTTCCGCAGCCGAGTGTGCGGTTGCACCTGGGCCGGTTATAATGTCACAGTCTGGAACTCCGCCTGAGTGCATGTGTACGTCCCAGTGGGGGAGGGGCCAAATGAAGAGTGCTGCATGTGCTGTTTCATTAATGATAGAAGCTTGTAATTAAGACTGAGTTTTTTTTTATCTTTTTCCTGTGGCCTAATTACATATGGGTCCAAGAACTTTCCTGTTAAATGGCCGGGGATAATTTACAGGTGATCTGAGCTGAGCAGCTGAGGAGATGCTGGGGCAGTTAAAGCGGCACACCTTGCTGTTGGGGACTGGGGACCCACAATTTTCCAGTCCTAGCGCCATATGTTTGTGCGAAGGATGGTGAGTTCCAATTAACCCCAAAGCTGCCAGCAGACAAAGTGTCCAGGGCCAGACCCCCCCCCCCCCCACCTTCAGCTCCCAAACCTAACAAGGACCCGCTCCATGGGTCATGGCTAATTCGTTTAACATAAAGCCCATTTGTTAGTGCGCCAGCACTGATGGATTCCGGGTCCCCTGGCCGGCGGCAAAGGCAGAACAGAACCTTCCATGGCACTACCAAAGCTTAAAAACCGAAACAACCACAGACATTTAACCTCCTGTCCCCTGCAGGAAAGTCCAATAAAACTCTATCACATGAAAGCGGAGCAGACAGAGGGAGGAGAAGCAGCTTCTCTGTTTTCCTGGGGGCGTCTGGAACAAGCGGGTCGACTGGCACCCTGTGCTTCTATGACTGGAAATCTGGGCTGGTTCCTGGTTCCGGGCAGAAGTGAGGGAGGCTTCTCGGCCCGTTCGGGTTGTTTCAGTGCATACAGCATTGTGCAAAATCACAGCAAATGACAACCTAGGAAGTCATGCTTCATTAAGTCTGAGTTTTCACAAATGACCTGTTTTACTTCTGATGATTAAAGATGAAAAACAATTTAAGGGTAGTTCCCCCTCCCCTAAAAATCACTCTATAGGTTGTGGTTCAGCTTGACGATGGTGTTCTTGAGGTTTCAGTTACCCTCATATTTCTTGCGGCAGAAAACAGTTTAACTGTTTGGCTGAATGTTTTAGACATTATGTTTTTAAGTTAAAAAAAAAAAACATTTCCAGACTAGGAATTAAGAAGGAAGCCCATACATTCCAGACATGTTAAAATCCCACTGCTTATTCTCAGCCCATCCTGTTGAAACCAGTCAGATATGAGTATCAATTCTGGGCCCTGATACTGACCTGATAAGGCTGAGAAACCCGCCGAGTGGATGCTGAAGGGCTGTTACCCTGGAAACATGTGGGCCCCATGAACAGAGGTTACACATCCACTGTGGAACTTGGACTACTAAAGCACTGTAGTTTCCTAATCCAGGCTGCAATTCTTGTACTGGAGATGCAGCTGCAGGCTGCTGCATTACAGGGATTTTACCTCATCGCAGGTTTGGCAGCTGCGTGAGGACAAACCTCACAAACTTGCTAGATATGACTGTCACTTTCCAAAATGAAATTCCTGCACATTTAAAAAACACGCACATACTAAAAAAACGATATTATACACTTGAGCTGGTGATCAAAAAGGAATTCTATAGCTTTCTTTGACACGCAAACGAGTTCCACACCCAAAAGAAAAATGCTTATGTCATAGGTCTGCATGCACAAGCCTTGTAGGGTTAGGTGAAGTGTCAGCTGTCAGATGCAGCCCCCAAAAAACCCCACCTGGATCCATGACGTCACACAAAGCAAAGGAGGCTGTTAAACTTGACGAGCAAAACATAAACATGGATACAGGCAACGGTGATGGATACCAAGAGGCATCTTCTACCGATTTGGCATTTAACTCTTACTATGAAGGTTTCATGTACTGCGTTTCTGAATTTAGGACACGTGATTGGAGGTCTGGCTTTTAACCAAAGCTAAGGGTGGGGGTGAAAGCCTCTCCTCATTCATGGTACCTCTTCATCTCCATGCCAATCAAGAAACAGAAATACAGATGTGGGGTATAGAAATGGCAGACCATGCGGAACCCCCCCCCACCCCCCCAAGACCACGACTGAACGCGAATGGCCGATATAGCGAAACTTGGGGAAGAGAGAAAAAAGCTGAAATCCACTCATGCCACAATCAGTAAGGCTCCTCGCAGATTTTAAAGGGACAGTACCATAAAAGCTGATGCAATGCAGTGCCTTTGCTAACCTGCACAGGAGTCAGAGGGCCTTCACAGACAGTCAGGTACGCTTGGCATCCTGATTCTGCCGATTATCCAAAGGCCTACCCACTACAGCTACTGCAGTGAGCCGCTAACCCGATGTTCCACCGCACATCAGATGTAATGCGTCACCTTGCCCCCGCATCATGGATGCCTAAGGATGTTCAAATGAAGGGAAGCCAGGGATTTTTTCGTGACACATAGTGTTGGGGGCAGCTAATATAACATAACCAGCCCTATAATCCACACCGTGGGCGAGTGCCTCAGACGAAATGTTAACCTGGCACATAACCCCAACATGACCCCAGAATCAACCTACGGGGGCCGCTGGCACAAGCGCTGAATACACAGGCACTCGATGGCACCATAAATCAGATGGCAAATGCACCCTTAGGGTCCTGACCTTCCATGGGGACCAACACCACCTGCCAGCACCAATCAGGGTCTCCAACATGGTGATATCACCTGCTATGAAGGGGTGGAAGCTGCATGAAAACCTTGCTAGGAATCCTGGCTCATCATCAGTCGCACACAAAATATTACTGTTCTCACCATTATAATTCCAGTAATATATTGACCAAGACTTTCGTTATTTAACACATTTAATTTTAAAAACGAATGGGATTACTGAAATATTTGTTATGCTGGCTCATGAAGCCACATTACATGTCACACAGGACAGCAACCAAGGAACTGTAAAGCAGTTTGACAGCAGTGTAAAATGGGCTGTATTTGCTTTTGTTTACAGTGGGACGCCAAGGATATTATTCCTTCTTAACTGATTCCAACTTTTCCAAAAAAAAAAAGTAGGAATGTGGTGTTTATTGGTAAAAACTACAGTGTATTTGCAAGTAGTAAGAAAATCCCTGGATTCCAGGCAGGATTAACTCATCCATAGATAGAGTGATAAAGCTCTTTACCCTGCTGCCCCAAAGCCACGTACACACAGCTGTAGTGACATGTTCCAAAAGACTGTGGACATTCCCAGCCACTCTGAAAGACCCCTACTGTTCGCCTCTCCGGCTCGCCCGCCGGCCCACACCGGGAATGCCGAACCCATGACATCATGACATTTCCTGCCAGGGGGACAGTCATGTCCGGCAACTGGCACCGCCCTGTTGTTAAGACGATGATGTCATCACTGCGTCGGCGGCATCCCAAGGTGGGGCTCTCAGTGCCTCTAACCCCAATTAAGCTGCACACACACATTCGCTCACACAAACTCACAAGGTGTGTGAAGACAGACATCACCCCCACCAGGTAACCCCCCCCCCCCCTCAAGTGAATGGAGAGACATGGGGCCTTTCATGAAGCTAAAGAAACATTTGTGCCTGGACATGTGTACCTCTAGCAAATCACAAAACTAACCATCAAGCACTCGGATTTCCCTGGCTCCATCTTCACACTCCACTCCTCTTTTATCTCATACTGTGACATGCTTTGTTCCTTACTGGCCATGATAGAGAAAGGGTGGGGGGGGGGGGGGGGGGGGCTGAGGCACAAAAACTTCCCCCAGTGGGTTATTAGCAGACTACGAATTGGCAAGGGAGCTCAAATAACATTTAAATGTCTGTTCCCAGTCAAAAAAAGTAGTATTTCTTTTTAATCATCCTGTGATAGTGTAATGACACACAAAGCTAGAGCACTACGCCTCAATTAGCCAGAACACAGATGGAAAGTGTAAAAATCGAGACACAAACTCATGTTTAGGTTCTGCTTCTCCATACGAGACATTTCTCCCACTCCCCATCCCAGTACTGGCGACTTCAGAAGTTTTTTGAATAAATATATAACTTTGTATGAGCATGGGGCATATTTTCATTTCCTGACCACAAACGTTCGCCCCCTGACTGAGGCGGCCTTCAGAAGGGCCCCCTCGGCGCTGTGGCGGTCTTTTAATGGGGTTCGGGTTCGGGACAAGAGGGCCGCACTGTGGCCAAGGAAAACCTCCACCTCTGTTGTGCAATGGCTGCTCCCTCCTGTCCCCTGCCCAACCGACCCGAGTGCACAGAAAAGGAGGGCAGCAACGCCTCTGAGGCACAAATGCACCCTGAGAAGTGAACCGAAAGCAGGCCACTGTGAGCTGCAGCCGGAGCCCAGAAGCAGTAGGTTGTGGGTTTGAATCCCCTTTAACTGTGGCAGCAGCTCAGCCTGTCTAATGGGCCCGGGGATGATGAATCACTCAGCAATGTGAAGCGAATCTTAACCTGTGAGGAATGTGACTAACCAAGTAGACAAATCTGAACCGAATGAAACAATATTGCCTATTTGCAGAATTTAAATTAAGATTTGCTTAATGGACTTCGGACTCTAATCTTTCTGTGTCCTAATGGCTTGTGAAACATCAGTTTGCTCATGTCCACCCATCACAAGATGAGTAATGAGGAATTCTTTCGTCATCGTTACTAATTTTTCCAGAAGCACCACCCTAATATTTAATTTTTTTCTCTCTCTGGATAAGTCTGTTCCTGTTGTCCCTTGTACAGATCCCTGGAAATCTGCAGTTTCTTGTAAAACATTCAAATTTACTGCCTGACCTGTGACCTGCTGGGTAGGGTCGAATCCAGTCTTTATGATGAAATAAATCATAAACACATGAGCCTGTGACCTCAGTAAGCTGACCGGTTAAAATCATGTGTTACTAATTAAGGTCACAGTATGACCCAAATTGGGTTAAACCAGCATTCCCAACCTTTTGTTCCTGTGGGCACAGCGTGGTTATTGAATCCAGCCATACAAGCCCTGGTATAAACGAGACATTTAAGAATGGGGGTTACGCACAAGTGTACATCAGGCCCGGAGTCTAGATGATGCCAAAATGCCACAGGACTATACATATAAATATGGAGACACTTTTAAAAGTCAACAGAGCTTATGATCTTACCGATCGCTACAGCGGCTAGTCCTTCTCAAGCTGTTCTGAGTGTGATTCTAGCTCAACGGTAAAACAGCTATAACCGTACAGGGACTAGAACATGATGTCTGAGTGTAAAGAAGCATCTGCGTAACCATTCTGTTCTAAGCAGCACGATTTAACAGAAAAAAAAGAACAAAATCAAAGAAAATACTATGAGATTCCACGACTACAAGAAATGTGCATACGACAGCAATAACTTGGGGCGTGTCATTCGGACCTGAACTGTACCCACTGTCACTGCTATTCCGCTGCTACATGCTGAGATCGTGCCCAGGCCATGCCAGCGAGTCGTGAGTGACAGCCACTGCTGTACATGCCGCTCTGTGTCGAGACACGACCCACAGAGCTGGCAGGAGCCTCATTCAGATGCACGATATTCTCTCAGATAGGCCTCATTGGCTTCCTGTCGGTTGCGTGACCCTCATCAGCTGACTGACCCGAGGCCTGTTAATGATGTTTCTGCTGCCTTACAAAATGGAACTGAAAATGGCTTCAAAATACCCCCCCAAAACAAGAGCCAGAAGAGCTTTGACTAATAAAATATATTAGCATACTAGACAAGTACACTAGTAGCCAAAATCGTGGAAACACTTCCAATATTTAGAGATTGCGGAACTTTATTCCAGTTGCTTATTTAATTATCCCACATATATTAGTACTGTATTTGAACTATTTAACTTTAATGTTTATCCAGATCCAGATTATTATCAATTACCCAGATCATTACCCAGAGTTGAGGTCCAACAGTACTTTACTGCTCCAGATCAAAAGACAGACGGGTTCTCGTCTGCTGACAGACATTCTGTTCAGTGTAATCAGGTGCATCATAACACCATCAAACCTGCAAATTAATGTGGATTTTTCTCCTATGGCATCCAATGAAAGGGAGAGGCCAAACGGCCTACTGACCGAAGTGGCATTCATCCGCACACAGGCTGGGTCAGTCGTCACAATCACGGCACAGAGTTCCCTCACCTCTCCGTGGGCTCTCGTGGTTGAAAAGAATGCCATTGACCGCGAAGAGATTGTAGGCCTCCCGGAAATTCACCACTATCCAGTAGGCATACAGCTTAGCCGCACCTGCAGGGAAAAGGAGAGGGGAGAAAAGGATGAGGGGATGGAGTTAGACAATGGGAGAGGAAATGAGTGCCGACACCATCCACCAATACCAAACGAGACTATACGGGACCCTAGAGGAGCGAGGCGAGCTGTGTGGCTGGTCCTATCAAACCCAAATGAAAAAGAGGAACTCAAACCAGGCTTGGATGACTGAGGTTCTCACGGGTAGGGAGATGCTCCCGAGATCAAGCAGTAAAAGAGGAGGAGGTGTTTGTGGAGAGAACCAGTCAGTCTGCCGCCCCGGATGGAGGAGAGACCCCCACAGGGCAAGCTGCCCACCCTGACCACCGCTCACTCAACTGCTTCTTCCCTTCCTCAAGCCAGGGCCAACTTATGACCCAATGCTGGCATGCTTTGAGCCCGCACTACTCTATGGACCACAGGCGACACGTTTCCTGGCCCGTATCATCTGAGGGGAGCATTTTGCCAACAGAGTATATGAAACACTAGCTGCTCATGCACTCCATGCCCTAACAGCTTCAGTTACCAGTCTGCAGTGGGATTAGAGGCTTTATATCTGATGCCACAGTAATATGGCATGAATCTCCTCTTCTAATCTACTTCTCACCGTCTTATCCCCTGTTATTACCAAGAAGAACTATGCTGTAAACCATGCGAGATTCAGAATTCAGGTTATCATCAAAGTTGTGTTATGAATGATTATGTATTTATATATATATATATATATATATATATATATATATATATATATATATATATATATATATATATACACATACACACACACACACATTTGTTTCATATAAAGTTTCAAGAGAGTTAAGCAGCAAGGCAAAAGGGTGATTAAACAGAGGGTTGTAATAGATGTGTCTAAGCAGCAGCCAGCCGTTAAATTCAGCTAAACTTTCTCTTATAGAAAGGGAGATTTTAAGGTCGACAAGTAGTGGACAGGACACTTGGGGTTCTCAACTGGCCACATGGCAGGAGAGCGTGGGAGTGAGGCAGCCAAGGCGGGCTTGGGATTGGCCAATGACAGGCCCCACCCAGGGTAGTTAGCCAATGAATGGTCTTGCCCAAGGTAACTGGTCAGTGAGAGACGCCCTCTAGGGTAATCAGCCCAGGGCTGTAAACAGGAAGCTCTCAGTCTGGGACATAAAGCTGCCTTTGTTCCAATGAGACATTCAAGCTAAATTCACAGCAAGAAAGAGAGAGCAATGCTAGCTGGTGAAGGAGGAGGAGGAGGAGAGTTAGCTTTCCCCTGCCCTGCTCTCAACAAACAATCTTTGATCCAAAATGGCAGAAAAAAGTCATTTTCTCATATAATTAATGAGGCTGAAATGTGATGGTAATGGAACCAACCCTGAAACAGTCCTTTAAGAATTATTAAAAAAAAAAAATTGGGGGTATATCGGGTTTTGAGAGGTCATCCAGTAAACGGGAACAAGGAAGCAGTGTGTAGATGTGTGTGCGCCTGTGCGCCTTACCATAGGGCGAGCGTGGGTAGAAGGGCGTGGTCTCCCGCTGAGGGATCTCCTGCACCTTGCCGTATAGCTCACTGGTGGAAGCCTGGTAGAAGCGCACACTGCCCGTCAGGCCACAGGTCTTGACGGCGTCCAGTAGGCGCAGAGTGCCCACACCATCCACGTCAGCCGTGTATTCCGCCAGGTCGAACGAGATCTGCAGAGAGCATAAGCATCTGGATTAGGGTTTCTGGCTGGCCTGACCATGATGGTAACCAAACAGCAAATTTTTATATTACTCTAAGACTGTGGGTCATTCTACTATCAGGAGATATCCTCAGTTTATAAAGTGAACCTGAAGTCATCACACACACACACACACACACACACACACACACACACACACACACACACACACACACACACACACACACACTCTTACTAGAATTTTAACAAAACCCTGGAAGAATTACTTCAATATTGTTAATGTCAGTAATACAGTGGGATGGTAATGAATGAGCTTCATGGGTGTCACCAAAGGAGAGGAATGTAAATCATGAGGAGCTAGAAAACATGGTCACTTGAGCCCTAATCCATCATACAGAGGTTGGCAAAACGCAAGCTACTTATCCAACTACATGACAAGGCCTTTGAGAGAAGGATGCAGGTTCCCAAACAGGCCTAGAAAGCATCGTTTTAGTCTGCTGGGTAGTTTGCACCTTCAAATGACCAGCTGAGTGGGGGAGGGTGTTAGGATTTACTGGAAGTGTTGGGGTTGGCAATGTAAAGCCACCACAGTAACAATGTTTCGCAACTAAATATTAGACACAAGGGCTCAACGGCTGCATCAGAAACACAGCACAGGACTGGCAGGCAATTCAGCCCACAGAAAAGCACCTCAGTGATCTGATCTGAATACACAGTTATAACAAGAAAGAAAAAAACGATAGTGAACGTTTATTTTTGAGACATAACCTAAATTAAACTCAAAGTATAAATTATGGACTTGAGTCAGGAACCACATTTGACATGTTACTGTAATTAGGTACAATATAATCCACAGGATTCAAGGCCTATACAAAATAATCCAAGTAGTTTAACTTGTTCACCTAGCTTTGGGTATTTTTATTCGAAAGGGTCAGGAAGGCAGAAGGGATTCCTCGGCTCTCGCACAGAGGTGAGGCTTTGGGAGAGGTGGATGGTGTGGAACTACGTACATCTCCACATCCCTGTTGAAGATCAACGTGTGCAGTTCCTTAACCACCATAGCACCATAATGATTTCTGGAGCTTTGATTCTTCACTGGCTGTAGTATGAACAACTGATATCCTGCAGATTCAAGAGATGTAATTTGAATTCATGTCCTTTTGAATTCATGTCGCATTAAATGGATTTTCCAAGATCATAACATTTAGGATCAATACACTAAGTGCTTATGCACAAAGACCTTGGGGCTTTCCAGCCATGATCCTTGTAAGAAACATTTTTAAGATGGTTTTGTTTCATGAATCCCAAGTGACTGACTCACTTTCTCGGAACCCAATTAGGTCAAACTATTGAGACATCACCGAAACGTGCATGCGGGAAGATCCGTAATGAGAAAACTGAAAGCTGTTAGAGATACTTGTATAATTAAAACATTATGTCACGATCTATAAAACCTCCACAGCATGAATTACTATTTAACAATTTAGTCTTTCATTAATGTTTAAAACAACTTTTCTTGAATAATAAATACATACATACATGTTTAACATGCACGTGTCACCGCTAGTCCTTGTTAGTCCATAACTGGAGGCGAGCAGGAAATCAGGCTGGACAACGTGCCACCAAGACAAAGGCTTTGTAGCACTTTGTTACGCTTTGCTAGCTGACTCTTGCATGCAGCACGTTAAGGGTTTATAACCATTAATAAAATTAGACAAATTTACATACTTTCCTATTTTTTGTTTACACTGTACTGCAAAAAAGCAACAGCTACCATCAGTCATTAGGAAACAAATAAAACTTAGATTTAATTCCACTTCTGGCCAAAGGGGGGACAAATTATACTCCTATCATATAGCTGCACTAAAAACGTCAGAAATTCCTGCTTGCTTTCATTAAATTAGGATGATTTGTGTGGGTTTTGAAAATTCTCTTTAAATGGCCATAACTGTGCCAGAATATCACATAACTTCCTCTGGGCCTAACAAAAAGGCCATGGAGGTCCATTAATAATTTCACAAAGCCTAAACGTGAAAACACCGGCAATGCAAAGTGCCATGCACAACTGTGGTACCAAGGCCAGCTCAATCCTGGCATAGGTGCAGGAATCAAGCATGCTGTTCCTCAACCCCTGATTGGCTGCAGGGACCGGAAGTTTTTTTCCTCTTCCCCTATCAGATCAATTTGAATTTTCATTTGATGTCCCCTGGGTCAAGAGCTTAGGGCTGGATCCCCTGTCGCGACCTGGATAGAGGGGGTTAAACTACTCCAGACTGTCCACAGCTACTCCAAAACCCGGGATCCCCCAGCCATCCCTTAAACATCACCCACCTCCCCTTACAACCCCCAAGGACCCTCCTCAGCTGCCTATGGAGGCCCGAGCCAGAGATTTATATCCCCCCCCCCCTCCCACGAGAGCCATAAACAGGCTATGACAAATTGGCAACGTTCAGGACACAAATATCATCCTATAAAGGGACACGGAGTGAATTTACAGCTGACACAAGCTGGCTGAAACTGAACAAGAACTTTGTCTCCAAGCTCAGCTCAGCAAATAAACCCACACCAATTCCAAAAAGCCTTGGCTAGGTATGTGCCGGGGGAAGTACTGCAAACTTGGCGTTTCAGGTTGAACATATCCACCAAATACAATTTTTGGTGACAACAGTTTATAGCATAACAGATCTTTAAAACTGTACTATTGGTCAAGCTGCACAGTTGACTTCTCTCGGACCTGTGCTTCTTTAGTAAGCTCTGCATCAACAAGGATTACATAGCTTGAAATTTTAAGAGAAGTGGATGACTGAATAACAATGGACTTGATTTGTGTTTTTGCTGCACTTGAACTTTTTTGTAACAAAATAGTTTAGGGGTACAAATCAAGCGGTTTTCCACTCTTGCAGGCAGGTATGGGGCACACAAATATCCTCATACTGGTAATTGTATACATCATACACACACATCCACAAAGGTATAGGCCCAATTCCTTCACCACCTCTGGACAACAGTGTGGCCCCTCTTCTACCAAACCTTCCCCAGGGGACGGTGTAGGTTATAGTTTCCATGCGGCCTAGAAACTGTGAAATAAAGCTTTCTTCTCAAAAATCTCTGGGTGGAGAACAGTGCCCCCTCTGTTCGGTACATTTTAACCAATTTTGAATATGTGCACCTCCAAGTCGTTGGTTTAGTCGGCTTAGACATACGAATGCTATTTTATTTGACATTTTCATTAAGGTTTCTAGTGGTTCTTACTTGACGAGGTTCTCTCTCTTTTAGGAAGCGTCAGTAGCCTAAAAAGAAGGCAACTCAGGAAGAAATCTGGTCCACTTTTATTTCCACAGAATGAAGAACACAGTCACACCTTACCATGGGTGCAGACTATCAAAGGCACAACTGAAGAACCTGTACACATCAGGCAAGGACCTCCAATGGAGAAACCTTTCAAGATAACGTGTCCAGCATCACCTTCCTGACTTTGTTCTAGAGCTTGGCAGGCTGAGCAGGAACATACACGAAGGTCTGTCACGCGTGATGGAGCCTACCTCTGGGATTATGGCAAACCCATCACAGATGAACCAGATCACTCAGAACCAGAACAAGACCCTGCCACTCAAAAACCGAAAACCAAGTCAACTTCAGGCCCCAAAACGTCCTAAATTTAAAAAAAATAAATAAATCAAAAGAAATGTCTAAGATACCCAGGTTCCCACACTCTCCCCATGTTCGCATTGGTTTTCACCGGGGGCTCCGGTTTCCTCCCACGATCCAAAAGCGTGCAGGATAGGTTGATTGGTGAGTCTACATTGGTCCTGTAGTTGTGTGAGTGTGAGTGTGTGTGCCCAGCAGTATGTTGCTGACTTACCCCGAGTTGGTTCCCGCCTGCGCCCACTGTTCCCAGGATAGGCTCCGGTCCAACCCCACGACCCCAGTTGGGATTCAGCATTTTCAGAAAATGGATGGATGTCCAAAATATTCTACCTATCGTAATGTCATATCTCGTTAATCCATTGTTAATTTAGCACAGCTTGGTGTGAGGTATGAATGTGAGGTGATCACCAACAGCAGCAGCTCCTTAAAAAACACTACTGAGAGAAAAAAAACATACAGTAACCTGCGCCAACCCTTCCCTGGAGAGAAGACAGGATGGAGGTTTCTGACCAGGCCGGGAATGCTGGTCTGAGTTTACGACCCTTCTCATTAAAACATCGGGCCATAAATTTGACATTGCCGGCATTAGCAGAACCTCCATAGCTGCATGGATAGGACACCACTGCTCCCCCTCCAGAACAGCCCAGGAACAGCAGTAAGTCTTGCAATAGGAGGAGGAGTAGCGGAACGCTCCAAACGCAAGTCCATCAAGTAGACAGACCATAAACCCACCACACCCACTACAACCCGTAACACACTCTTCACATGGACAACACACACAGTTTTTATAAATTGTTTTAACTAGATTTAATTTGTGGCATTAACTGAATGTGTATTTTGTGAATTGTTGGTCAGGGTTTTCCTTTAATTATTCAATGATAAACGTAGTAACATTTCTATGCATTGTTTGTCTGAGGTGGGTGATGGAGCCGACACCGGCACCTGTTGTATTTTTGGATAAAATACAGGCCAGAACTTCAGAAGTTCATTCTGTTGGTCACCTTTTATGTTTTTTTTTCAGTTTGTTTGTTTAGCAGCGTGAGCAACTGGCAGTTCTTGTCATACTGCCACTACCAAAACCTTTAATTTCTTTCCTTTGAGACAGTATGTAGGAAGAAAAAAAAAAGGCCAATATGGGATTAGAAACAGCTGAGAGGTTGGGTCCAGAAAGACTTGACAAGTTAAATCAAACAAATTGCTCTAATACTTACATTCTTTGTAATTATGTAACTATTGTTGTTTCACTAAAAGCGCTGAAGTTTTAAAAGGCTGGATTCAAAGCCCGGGGCCTTTAGGTCGAGTCCTGGCAGATATTGTTCCCTGCCTTTCTGCCTGGGAAGCCAGCCAAGAGCTGTCAGTATGGGAGGGTGGGGAGGGGGGGGTCTACTGCCAAATAAATATTCAAAAAAAAAAAGTAAAATGTGTATACTTTTTTTTTTCCAGAGACTTAAATTCCAGATGCTACAGGGAGACTGAGTGGGAGTCATGTGCCTTTCAGAATCCTCATATTTTCATGCTATTATCACATTCTTTCACACATCAATTTTTCCTGTAAACAAATAACCTCAACACAATGTAAGCATTTAAACAAGTCATTCGGCTCCCTGAAAATTAGCCTCAAGTCAATGGCGTCTATTGGCTCAGCTTCTCAAGTGAGATCCACTCAACAGCTGCCAATTTATAAGGTACATAATGTCCATCTTGAAACTAAATGCTCTCCTTGGAATAAAGAGGCTGATCATTTTATCATTATTAAGTATGGCTTAATGTTGAAAATATGCAGTTCATAGGGATCACTAAAAGATACGAATGTGTAGTTTAATTTAATTTTAGTCTGTGTATTGGTTTGAGAATTTAGTAGCTTTCCTGGTTAATGTGTGTACATCAGGAATGCAGATCCAAACCCTAACTCCTAACTAGTAAGTGTGGCATTTCAGTGCATATGCTACCTGCATCTGGGCACATCACCTGCTAGCGAAGCTCATGCCAACCTGCAGTAACCCACTGCAAGTAGAGCAATTGTTAGCAGTTGATGTTTGCTGACACCAGGTTTCATCTCAGACTGACATGGTCACCACTATGCTATGATGCTTGAGTTGTCGTACATTATTTTAAGTAGGATACTGGGATCATTAGAAAAGAGAGTGGATACTAGGGACTCATGACATGACCGTGTTCTCTGGACAAGCTCCAGTCCAGAGAAGAAAACCTTGAGATATTTCCTCTCCACTGTACCTTGTGGAGATCAAACAGCTCATGCATGGATGGTGCCTATTCTACCCCATCCTTAATGTTCAAAGTAAGTGAATGGCTTCAGCTGACCAGGAGCAGCATGACCGTACAGTGACCATGGACAGAACGGGTAAGGGAGGATTCCCCCAAGGTCAGCCGCCCAGGACGAGGTGGCAGCCACGTGCTTCTCCACTCAGCGTCCTCGAAGACGACATGTCTGCATCCGCCGCTATAGCTCATCAGGCCTTTCATATGTGCTAAAAATACAAGCCATATTCCAGTGACTGATAAACAAACAGGCTTTAAAATAAGAAAAGGAAGAAGCCTTTTAAGCCTGAGAATAGCTTTCATCTACTCGGAAACTGAGAACAATCACAGAGCTACATTGTTCCATTTCCTGTCCTCCAGCTGTGAAATCTGGTCTCGTTATGAAGAGGTCACACTGCTGTTTTAAGTGTCCCTTGTGTCCATAGCACCTCAAGCATGCCATTCCTTCAAAGCATGTTCGGTACTGGGCTAAAAGATCTCTTTAAAGAGGCCAGTGCCTTGGAGATTGTGGGTAGCTGGTGACATTTTATATCATCCCATTTTGTTGCCAAGGAGAAACATAGATTAGATTTATGATAATTTTATATCTATCTTTGGTGTTAAAAGCCAATATGATTAACAAATCGAAGTAAGCCAGCCTGTTTACTGTGTAACACCCAGCTCTCTAAAAGGAAGCGCACTATACCCTTTCACTGACATCAAAACTTAGTTAACACACCAGAAGAAGGCACTGAACGCGGTGCATATTAGTCCATGAAAGCTGTAAACATGGACTGTCATCACATAGGCAGAGGGCTGTCAATCATATCTGGGCTCCAGGCATCCCCTAATCATATGATCCTCAACAAGTACATGATTAAATCATGCAATTACTGACAATTACAGCAGTATAAATTCAAAACAATCAACTGAAAGTGAGCTGTTCACACAGCAATATCAATCAACTAAGGAACAAACACATAACGAGTTTAACTATGAAAATCTGATAGCTGAATGTTCTCCTGTTTTGCATATTCCTTTGTCATTAAAAACTTATTCTAATTATTTACTGGATTCCATATCAACACCACCCGACTAAGTAAACATTAGTAGTGTGTGAATAACTGCTCTGATAACATTGAAAGAGGCTCCATTAGCCCCCCTGTTGATGTGGATTTGACATGCATGAGAGAACACTGACGTGAAAGAAGACAAAACACAAAACTAAACTAAGTACTAATCGGAACTCAAACCCAGGCCCCCAGGATTGTAGAGCGGTCTGTGTGTATCGGCACCCATCCTGATGCCGTTTCCCCGACGTTACGTTACCCCTGCATGTCTGACCTCGTTCTAATTTCATCCAAGAGCAGTTCAATCAGACGTTGTGTTCAAACAGCACCTGAGCAAAAGGTGCCATGTGACTTATCATAGCTACGGAGGCACAAAGCCTGCCCTTTGTGCTGTTTTATTGCCCTGTAACGAATAGTGTGGGGGAGAACACCCATACATAAAACAGCCATTTAAAATAATTACTTGCGTAATTTTTTTGGAATGACACTGATGGAGAGGAGAGGAAGAAAAAAAACATGAAAAAGGAGAAACGCTGATGAAGAGGGAAGACCATGGAGAGACGAGAGGAAAAACATCTTATAAAGTGACGCAACCAAAAAGATATAATCAAGCGTATTCTTTTGGTTGTCTTCTTCTGAGGTAGTTAAAAAGGTTGGTCTTCTTGCCGTCCAATGTGTGTACCTTACCTTTGCAAATGATCCGTGTAGTCCATGCCCTTACCTTGCCGAATAGGGATATGTGTTGTACGTTGCGTGTTGGAATAAGGGCGCGAAAGGGAGAAGGGAGGAAATCCAAGACACTACCTACCGTCTGCTATTAATGATTTATTGTAGTGTCAAAATGGATTTAGCAACTTTAAATGCATGTTATACAACTATAACTGATAAAATGTGCACTATATCACAATACTAACAATCTCTCCATAAAAGCAGACTATGGAGACATTTTATATGTTTACAATTTAATATATAAATCCTTGAGCCCCAACCCTCTTGCAACCATCTGTACCCTGAACTGATAAACATGGATAGTCACATTCTCAATTGCAGACATTTATCACACAGACACGCTGCTCTGCCATTCAGTTCCATTCAAACAAAACATCTCTACAGGTCAAGTTCAACCAATGAAGCATAATAAAAACTTCTTCTACACATTATGACTAATTCATAACTGCTGAGAATTTGAAAACTCTTATTACAACCCATCTCAAATCAAGCACATCTCAAGGAACATTAAATATCAGGGCAGGGAAATAGGAATTTAGGCACTGCTTTGACATGATAAAAAGTCATATGTTATTTCATTGATCACACTGATGCATGCAAAAATTTTATACCCAAATTGGAAAATAATATAAGCAAAGATTTTTAAGAGATCTATAAAACTCCTTGATGGTAGCAAACAATGTGGGATATTCCGGCCCGATGTTACGCAGAATCCCAGAGTTCAAAGCCATAATGAAAAACATTCAGTTAGAGACTCACTGGGAATCTGATTTTACCTGGTTTATTTAGTTGAAATAAAACTGCCAGGAGAAACATGTAGGATAAAAATACTATAATGTACAGTATTTGATTCATTTTATCGAATGTGTATACCTTAAAATAAGATCTTTCGCGTAAGCGCACTGACTGTCAGGCTTGTGTTTTTAGAGCCATCTGCCAAATAGGTTTGAGATTTTTAGATTAATCTGCCTGTTGAATACCTGAGACTAAATGTACATGTCACGTATCCCTTTTTAAAAGCACTGAAATTCAGATTGTACTTGCTTGCTGTCATGCCTGGCTCGTATGATCCTCGTGTGTGCCGCGCCCCCTGATTATCCACGTGTGCTTCCCTGATCGTACCCAGCTG
This sequence comes from Brienomyrus brachyistius, assembly GCF_023856365.1. NCBI lineage: Eukaryota > Metazoa > Chordata > Actinopteri > Osteoglossiformes > Mormyridae > Brienomyrus > Brienomyrus brachyistius. The sequence continues at coordinate 20,747,053 of NC_064533.1, read as the reverse complement.
TGTCTAGTTATTTTGATCAGTCATGTCTATTTAAGTCCAAGTCTTGCCTGTGTCCCTTGTCCGTCATTGATGTTAGTTGGCGTCAGATGTTTCCCCGATCCTGCCTGTTTTCTGCCCGAGCGATTACCTGCGTCACCGGCGAACGTGACACTTGCAAATAGTATTTTTGCTGGACAGGAATAATCTCTATATCACCAGTTAAAGTGAAATAAACAAGTACTGAAATATGGGTCATTCTCACAATGTTATAATGAAATGTTTTTCTTCATGCAAGGCAATAGATATCACCTTAACTTTTTAGGTTAAAATTGTGTCATTTGTTGCTTTGATTTGATGGTTAAAAATCTTCCCCTTATAGGTATCCACAACCCAAAGACCACAAAACTAGACAAAATGTTTTTAAATCTTCAAACTGTATGCAACCCACAATTAATAATCCAATTGTATGATGTATATTTTTGCTTAATACTTAGGTTTGTACTTTTTATTTCATCTCCATAGAATTTGCCCTGGATTTCATAAAGTATGTCACAGAAATAAATGGTAATTAACAAAACTGAGTACCCCAGAGGCAAAATTGAAACATTTATAATTTGATGTTACAGTAACGAATTTGTAAGAATGACCCATATAGTCCCCTTTGTGTTAATTTAGGTATTCATAGTGTAAATATGTATAATTTTGGTGTTGGGTGATTAATCACAATTCACAGAAAGCTGTGTGTTAAGAAGCAGTGAAGCATCTCAAACTTGTGCCACTTGCTTTTGTCCCTTTTAGGGGGAAATGCTGAAGGGAGATTTGGTGGCCAATGGATCATCAGGGACAGCTGTGCACATTGACAACACTGCATAAGCTCTATCTAGCATATATTTTTGGGACTACAGAAGGTGAGAACAACCCACTTGTGAACAGCTAGTTACGTCTTAAGACCTTTCAGATCATATCCATGACAAATCTCATTCGTCTGCCTCTGTTCTATAATGGGTCTTAAATACAAGCAGCAAAAGCAAAAGGTCACCCGTTTGACCCAATAGCCATTCAATGCAGGCAAAAGTGTTTGAGGCTGCATATAAAATCAAAATGTGTCACCATCACTCAGACACTAAGCAACTGCACAATAGAACTGGCTTTTTTTTTAATTGCTGCTATGGCAATAGATAAATACATTTAAACACAACATTTTGAAAGACTATTGAAAATATGTCATGGTAGTGTCTGGTAGGCAAAATCTCAATAAGCATTTACATAGAAATCTGTCAAAGGGGAAATTTATGCCTGTTGTCTGGAAATTCCCGTGGCCTCTTGCCATTCAAGACTTAGAAAAGACAGATAGGTATCAATACACACAATATGGGCCCGTGTTCCACGATCTCACTCTCCACCCAACGCAGTGACTATTTAAGGTAGGAATTCTTACCAATCAAACTAACATTTATCTGTAGAAGCCTCAAACTGTCAGAGATCACTGGCGGCTTTCGTGTTACTGTCACAATGGTTCGTGCCAACCTACCTTCACACAAGCCAAGATTTTTTTGTATACTGAATAAGCTACACCATGTTCTGCTGAGTCAAATACAAGATGAAACTGGTATGGGGAGAAGAGCATCAATTCACAGGCCCTATAGTTCATAAGAGGTCATTTATGACTGACAAAAGGCAGCAGGTGGCATGCTAGCTAATATACTGTACCTGTGGCCATAAAGCTAGCAAGAAAAGCATCAATGCACTGATATGAAGCTGTGTCCTTCAGCAGTGACAGTGGGGTAAAGAACCATGACAGAGCCATGAAAGATGAGCATGATCGACCAGCAGGAGCCTCATGATTGAGGTACAAATGAAAAGCAGGTGGGAGGGCATTCGGTAGGACAGAAAAGCTGTGCATGTGTCTAACTGCTTCAGATTTGACCAAATAACTGCACACAGGTTTTGGCTATGAACATTCACCCAGGAGTAAAGGGTAATAGGGCTATTTCATCCATACTGCAAACCAGACACCATCATAACAGGACATGGATCTTAGTAGCCCGCTGGCATGCCACGGCACGTTGAGACATAACTTGCTGTGCTGTTCTGGTTGTCTCATGGAACCACAAGAGCCCAAAGATTCTAGGTCCAAGTGAACTGACCCCTCAAAGCTTGACACATTCCTTAGCAATAGCGAATGACTGTAAACACTGCAGTGGACAGGTATCCTGTTACTGCGCCCTGTCAACAGAGTGGACAGACAGCTATTTTGCTCCTTTTGCCTTGTGTACATTCAATACGATATATATATACATGCCAGTAAAGACGTTTTGTTACTTTGAGGTGAACCTGGTAATGAAGAGTGAGCACACATCCCTGTAATGGGCGCGAGAAAGCACATATCATCTGTGCCCCCTTTCCCGTCCACATCCTCCCAGCCTGTCATCTGCTCTCTAGTCCACGCTGTTATCAGCAGCAGATCTGTGGGAGCAGACAAAGTGAAACGACATGGATCCCACGCCCCCCAAATAACACGCCAGCAACAGCCACCCAGCTGGGCCTAGCAGCACCCCCACCCCACCTTGCTTCCTCCCACCATCAGCTGCCTGGACGCCTTTCTGGTCCTAATCAGGTACGGCCAGAAGTTCCACATCCTGCTTCTCTCAGGCTGATTAGTAGGGGCAAAACTCAGTTAATTTACAGATTCCCGGCCCCAATCCTTGTGGACTAGCTGATCCCATTACTTCAATTCAATTAAAATGTATTTAGCGCTTTTAACAACAGTCATTGTCACGAAGCACTACACACACATTACTTAAATGCCACCGTCTTTCAACAGCAGTTGACTTTTAAGGTCAGTGATTTTTTTTTTGTGATCCAGATGTGTTTACACCATTCAGAAAGGTACAGCAAGTTACTCCACTGCCTGAGCTCCATACCCCTAGTGCTTCATGCCCAGCACAGCCAGCTATAGCAGTGTGTCAGCTACAGCACAGTAGTCATAATGGGAAGTTTGCTCTGCCTTTGATTTTATAAGCAATTCCACCAAAACAAAAGATCTCCAGTTAATTTCTCCTCTAGTTGGATCTGGCTGCTTGCAAAGACCTGTGTGCATCTGCTAGCCTCATTTTTAGGAAGCGAGAGCTTACTCCATTTTGACAAGATTGACAGAACCTGAAGGAAAATACATTGGGTACATCTACAGTACTTCACCAAGTCGTTAAGTGTACTGATAAAATACTTTACCATCCTTTTCACAGCCACTTATCGACTATCCCTAATGAACTGCCAATTGAATTCTACTGCTAATGTGAAAAAGATTGTTGGCCCTCTTCTCCATAACCCATGACAGAAAACCTGGGAACAGAAGGAGATATTTGGAAATTTAAATTGGATGTGGCAGTATCCTCCTCCTCTTTGGCAAAATGGTCGGCTTGATGTATTGCCAGGCTTGGCTTTCTTTAAATATCAATTTGTTCTGATTGGTTTAACATGCAAGGAAGGGTCCTTCTTCCCAATCCTGTCTTTCAAAGAGGGGACCCCTGACTGTGGACCTCCCCCCGGACAGCTGTGGACTGTTCTGCTCTGCTGCCCATTGGTACCGATTACTCCTCTCTGCTGGCCATCTGCCAGAAGAGCTGCAGGTGATAATGGTCCACCAATCTGCTGCGTCTACAAAGCAAGTTTGACATTCAGAGCGTTCAGCTCTGACACCCACATACACAGTAGTGTGGGTCACCACATGAACATGCAACATGGCACAAAGAATGCTGCGACCTTCTTGGGGCTGTATTGTAAAGTTCCATCTAACGTAAAAATAACACATTTTCAGCAATCCAAATGTCCTTTCAATTACACTACGGAATTAATACTGATAATGAACTCGAAAGATTTAATGAGACGGTTTGTTCTTCACTTAACATATTGTTCTTCTTTGGCGTTTCATTGAACAGTATGATTACGTGAAAGGACCAGTTGTACTCTATAATAAAACACATTTAAATAAAATAAAATTACAATAAAAGAAAATAAAACAAAAAAACCATTAGCACACCTCGAAAGCGCAACTTATGTCCATAGCAATCATCGGGCACCCGCATGTTACTAAAAGGTGCCCCTTAAACACTGTGTAATAATGCACCACTGACTGTAGACATATTTTTTCCTCAAAATACTGTAGCTATGCACCGACAATGCGCCCAGACCCGGCACATTTAAAGAACACCACTTCCATGAGTGGAAAGCCGGCGCAAAATCATCTGCTATTTTAATAACGTGCAAGCATGGTGTAAAAATGAGCAATGCGCTGGCACGAAGCTAGCAAAACTACTTTGCGTGACGCTTTGCACAGATGGAAAAGAATCCATACACTATTTGAAGAAAAGCTATTTACTGGCACTGAACATTAAAACATAAAAAAAACCTGCATTTCTGTTTGTCTTTTAAGCTTTCTACTGCACAAGACAAATATACGACAAATAATAAATAAGAAGTTAAACGCCTCAATATAAACAATTGGTGTTGTTGCTACCCAACATCCAGTGGTGCTCTTGATTTACTTTGGGATATGCTTTGAGCCGTTTTTTGAACAGAGTGCGCCATCTAGTGGGATCAGAAAATACAGCACATGGTTCAAGAAGCATCGTTTTAGCTATCATCAGTTGGGTATAGTGAGCCACAGCCACCATGCAGCCCGGCAAGCACACAGCACAAATACAACGGATTACGGTAGTCAGAGTGGCACTGAAGGCAGAATGGCTGGGCACTCTATGAAAAGCATATGTAACTGAATTAAAAAAACATGTTTTTATATAAACTGACAAATAATTTTAGATTTTTAGAATCTAAGACTTTGACCTGTGCAATGTGTGGATGTACAAAACGTTCGATTCTTTTAGATTTGAAAACCCGTTCAACTGACTCACAATAAACAACCGGATCTCAAGAGTGATTCATTCAGGAATCAGACATCACTGTCGTTCACTTGGATTAGCTGTTTTTGAATGCAAATAGTGCTTTTCGCTAAGGCTATATGGAGCTGTATTTTGTATAGTACTTTTCTCTGACTGAAAATTGCGCGAATACAAATGTGATTACACACTTATTGGACTGAGATTTTGATCTCGTTATAACGTGATCCGCAGTGACATCACGTAGTGCAGCAAGACTGACTCTACATTTCCCTAGTTGTTTGTCCTACTGGCATAATATACTGACTTTGCAGCAGCATAAATAGCAGCAGCCATCACGGACATATACCACAACCCCATTGTGACTGTGGTACCTAACGAGACCAATAAACACTCAATCACAAGTGCAGGAGCGATTCCAAATCTTATTAAGCAGACAAAGAAAACAAAGAACCCCAAATTAGAATATCTGGCTGAATATCTCGTTCTGGGCTGGCAGCGATCTACATTTAATAAACCTGATGCTATGTAAAGAAATAAAATGTCTCGAAACTAAGTGGCACAAATTGGGCGCCACCGTGAAGTACAATTCTGTACCGCACAAATGTGTAAGGTACAAATAGGGCAGGTGATGGGGGTCGCTACCTGATCCGTACAGCCTACCCAATCCATGTAAACAGCGATAGAAATATGACACTTCTGTTTCATCCAGCTATTTTTATAAAGATGAATGGAAGGGATTCTAGTGATTATAAAAAATTATAATGGTCAGTGACCAGGTGATTATGTAGTAACTGTAGCAGACCTTAATTGGCATACCAACAAAGTGGATCAGGACAACCCTAAATATCCTTAATACATTATATGAGTTAACTCACTTCGCAGTACAGAACACAAACAACTCTTGCCACCTTTAACCCAGTCTGTAGGTGGTGGAAGCATGGGATCTGCCTGCTTTGGCTCTCATAGCCCTGATGACAAGCACCCCCAACACCTCCAGCAAAGCCGCGACTGTCAGTGCCCCCTCCAGCAAAGCCACGACTGTCAGTGCCCCCTCCAGCAAAGCCGCGACTGTCAGTGCCCCCTCCAGCAAAGCTGCGACTGTCAGTGCCCCCTCCAGCAAAGCCGCGACTGTCAGTGCCCCCTCCAGCAAAGCCGTCACTGTCAGTGCCCCCTCCAGCAAAGCCGCGACTGTCAGTGCCCCCTCCAGCAAAGCCGCGACTGTCAGTGCCCCCTCCAGCAAAGCCGCGACTGTCAGTGCCCCCTCCAGCAAAGCCGCGACTGTCAGTGCCCCCTCCAGCAAAGCCGTCACTGTCAGTGCCCCCTCCAGCAAAGCCGCGACTGTCAGTGCCCCCTCCAGCAAAGCCGCGACTGTCAGTGCCCCCTCCAGCAAAGCCGTCACTGTCAGTGCCCCCTCCAGCAAAGCCGCGACTGTCAGTGCCCCCTCCAGCAAAGCCGCGACTGTCAGTGCCCCCTCCAGCAAAGCCGTCACTGTCAGTGCCCCCTCCAGCAAAGCCGTCACTGTCAGTGCCCCCTCCAGCAAAGCCGTCACTGTCAGTGCCCCCTCCAGCAAAGCTGTCACTGTCAGTGACCCTCCATCACCGCTCCTTCCAAGTCACAAAGGCCACTTGTCCACAGAGGCAGGTGAGGAAATGTGGCAGCTGTCTGAAGAGCAAATGATACAGAACAGGAGTGAAATCACACACTTCTCTAAGTATCAGTATCTGGCTGGCACTGGCCCCTGGTCCCAGCGCTCTTTTACAGTTCAGGGTCACTGCAGGAGATAGGCAGTTTGCACTATGTGCATTGGAAATGCTTTCGAAGGGGTAAAAGGCTCTCTCTGTTACTGTACTTATATTGGTCAGTCATGTCAGTGCAGTTGGAGTGTAGGAGTCCAAGAAGGAGCAGTGATGCTTGATGTATTCTTCTTACATATTATTTAGCCTTTCTTCCAAATCAAAGGAGCATTTCTTCAGTTTACCGGTTACATGTGTTACCAGAGAAAAAGATGTTGCAGCCATATAAGGCACCGGGGTAGAATCCCACATTATTGCAGACTGACTTCGTTTAACGAAGACCCAAGGTAAGGAACTGCCCTGATAAACATCGGTGGACCGGTATCTGTGCCTGAATGAGCTCAGAAGCAAAAGTTGACCTAATGTCATCACCTAACGTACAGAGGAGTGCATGTGGGCTCTAAAATGAGATCTAGGGTGGCAGGGGGTGTCCTTAATACAGACCAGCTGGCCACCCTGCTGAGCCAACACTCTAGCAGGCCAGCTGTGTGGCATTCTGTCACCTGGGTGCGAATAGATGGTACAGACAGCTGACACATGTGAATGCTGGGGAGGTGCTGTGCAGATCGCGCTCAAAAACACAGAAGATGTGGATATACTCCAGAGTCTCAGACACACGCAAACACAAACACAAAGGAGGTCACGCTCACACACAAAGATCCCTAACTAAGCTGTGGAGGAAACAGCAGAGGGTGTAAAACCGACAATGTGTGAGCACTTGGATATCAAGCATGTAATGAGGCACAACATGCAGCCCAGCAGTCCCTCTCAGAACCACTACAGCAGGAGTTGGCAATCTAATCCATAAAGGGTCACTCAGTATGTGGGTTTTTGTTGCAACTGCCTAATTAGATTACTGATTAGAGGACTGATTGGCTAAAGAGTTCTCAGACCTGGATTTGAACAGCTGACCTAAAGGTTACCGCAGAAAGCTGCATACACACCGGCCCTTTGCGGATAAAACTGCCCACCCCTGCACTACGGCATATCAGTCTGGTATTAATAACACGGAGGCTGAATAACAAGATGAGTTACAGAGAGAGTAACAAGGGACCAAAATTTTAATAAAAGCTTAACACATATGCCATACATGGCATATGTGTTAATACACCCCAGAATTTTCACACTCTCACACACACTCAAACAAGGGCCCTTTCATCGGGCACCACAACTGCAGGGAGAGAAGCCGAATTTGACACTTTCGACACAATTTCCGTCTCACTTCCTCCCTGTGGACTAAGTTTGTCGAATAGGCCCGGCTGGTTTCGAGGAGCGCAACGCTTTCCAGGCCAAGTCGCCATGCCTGCACCAGCAGGAGAAGATATAATCAGCAAGTTACATCCTCCATCCTCCATCTCTAACTCTATATTCCTGCCTGTAAGCCCCACCCCAGCTGCCCATACTGTATTTCCCACTCTGCCCCCCCCCCCAAACCTCATATTATTCTAAATTAGTCCTCATGCGAGTCCAGGACGCTGGTTAATGACAACCCAGCAGAGGCAGCAGCCATCAGTGATACTCAGCACCCACAAAGGTCTCTACTCGCCACGATACCTTCCCTGCTGGCTGAGGCAACACAGCAGAGCCGGCAATAGCTGCGTGAACAGGAACCATATGGGGTTGTGATGGGGCTGTCTGTTCCCTCAACAACACAGCATAACACCGTGTCATATTAAGCTGTGAGGACTCACATGGGACTCTCCTCTTGCTGTCCAGAATTCTGGCTTTCCAAGGTGAGATCAGGTAATAAACAAATCAGGGTCACAGGACTGATTCTTCAGCAATTATTTTACCTGCTTATCAGACACTGAAATCCAGCATTTGAGATACAAGCCTTCACTGGCCACTTAACTGCCCAGAATGCAGCTGGCTAGTGTCTTCATTTCTGATCTGCCCATCACGTCAAATCCTCAACATTTACACCTTTAAAGGTAGCTCTTTGGTCAAGATACTGTTTTCCTATTCAAACAGGCTTTTATGAAGTAAACCTTAAAACTCACTGATTATTCTGAATGGCTGTATAGCAGGGGAACAAATGACTTCATAGTATCCCTTGTTATAAATTCACATGAAGAACAATCCTTCTTGGTTTGTTTACATGCCCCAAAGTGACTATACTTGGGATACTGTTATACTGCCAGCTTGTACAATGTACGGCTATCGAATGTATGTGTGTGCGAGCGTGAGAAATTAATATCTGAAAGAAATTTCAGTAGGAAATTTTTTGGAGAGAAATTGCAGGGAATTTGTGCAGATAATTAAATGGCAATTGTATCCCAGGTAACACTTAAAGCACAACAGCATGGTAACTGAAATCTGGGATATCGACTAAAGAACCTTCCACTTCCCAACACTAAATCCTCACTCCTTTATTTAAAAAAAAAAAAAAAGGAAAACGTAACTCAGCAAAAGGAAGGATACCCACAAAATGAGGATATTAGCTGGCAGAATGTCCACACGCTGCTTTCTATGAAATGGGCAGCGATGGGCAGACAGTGAAAACTTTACTGTGTGACCCGCTGCCGAACAGCGTCTCTATTAGGGCCAGTCTGTGACACCTGAGACAGTCCATCACAGTGCAAAATAAAATAAACAGCAGCACATCTGTCTCCATGCCAGACTGGATCCCAACTGACCCCTCCCCCTGAACCCACACACACACACATCCTGGGAGTGTGTGTCACTGTCAAGTTGAAGTCAAAATCGTTTCTAAATGGCTTCTAGGTGGCATATTCTACTGAAAATTCCTTAACTAAAGGTTAGCATGTAAGGTAAGAAGCAGAATGCCGACAGATAACGGTAGTAGGATTATTTTAAGCGCAATATCCAATTAAGGGTACCCCTACGTCAAGCCTTTCAGGGAGACTCGCATATGCGGTTTCCCAATAAAACACAATAAAACTCACCCCCCTGAAAAGACAGCCTGAACACCGTGGGTCAAAAATACAAGGGATGCAATGTGGAGAAACCAGCAGCCAGACGTTCTCTGAGCAAATCTGAATACTTAGAGCCACTGAGGCAAAGGTAGACACAGGTGACTTCACTGACCCCCCCCCCCCCCCCCAACATATCACTGACTGTCTTGTTGCTGAACAGTCAGCAGCCTCCCACTCAAACACTAATGAAACAAAACAGTACCAGTTAATTAAATGGTGGGAGGGCCAGTATAAACATCTGGATTTATGAGCTGCCTGTGGAATGAGAGGAATTGTGGTAACAAGCCACTAACTGTGCTCAGTCTGCAGGTTACCAGAATGACAAAAAAAAGGTCACAAGGAACATGGGGAACGTTTGCCTCAGGTCCATTACTTAGCAGAAATTATATTTATTTCACCAGGTCAAGTCTTTAGCACTACCATACGGCCAAACTACAAAGAGGCTCAGAAAGCAGGAGGTGTGGTCATCCAAAGTGCATGATGGGACTGCCAGTAACCCCAGGGGCACAGCAGTCCACGGTATGGACTATATAAACGATATGTATCAGAATGAGAAACGTCAATATGCAGGTATGGAACATTACCTGACAGTGTGCATCCGCCTATCGCATCACAGAAATAAAACGCAATTCCAACCAATCATATAGTCTTATAAGTTTTGACAACCTACACTACACCCAACAAATGCATAGCAAGGTTGGCTGAGTACTGGAGCGCGCCGCATGTTACTGTTTTAGTAATATATTATAGAAGCCTCCCTGAGAGGAAGCTTCAAGTTTCAGTGACAAAAGCGACAGCCCAGCATCCACATCAGCTAAAAAAAGATGATGTTGTGGATAAACAAGGTAAAGAGACACCATTAGTGTGGCAGTACTTCGGCAATTTAATGTACAACATGCAACAGATTGGTGTGAGGTACTGTGCCATCTAAAACTGGAAATACTGCAAAAATACTCTTAAAGCACTGCTGTCCAGGAGGACAGGGGCCCCTCCCCCCATCCCTGGTTGTTTTACAGGTCCATGAAAATATGGAACAAGTGGTAACTCTACCATGTCAAACACGTGCCCTGGAACGAGCAGCAAGACAGGCAGAGAAAAAAAACTTAACAACAACCAAGACTGTCCATTTTCTCTAGCACTACTGTTGGTCATATATATCAGGGGAAGCCCTAGGGAATTATAAGCAAAAAACTGAGCCCTGAAATAAAAAAAATAATTACTTGAATGATATTGTGATAATTGATATCGACTGACGTGAAAAAATATCGTGATGAAATATTTTGCGCGTCGCTATAAAATATTTTGTATATCGCCCGGTCTTAGTCAAGAACTAGATTACCTCAAAAGGGTGCAGTTTACTTATGTTGTCAACAGCTTATCACACTCACATCAGCTCGATATTGAATTAAAAATGTGCATGAAATTATCAAGAACTCACAGCTTTTGGGGGAGACACAGGAATGTCTGATTTTCAGCACATTGTGACAAACCTACAGAACATTCACATGGTCTGTGACATGGCAGTAAAACGGTCTTATGACCTCCTCCAGGACCAATGGGTGGGGAATTACCACATGGGCGAGCAAACACAGAACCCCCCCCCCCCCCCAAACTTCCACAAGCAAAGAAATGAGAAGGGAGCCCGTCAGCATTCAATGACAGAAGAGGTGGCCCACGGCTACCCCCCCAGGCTGATAAAGTGCTCCAATATGCAGGGCTGCTCCGAGGAGGATCTGAGAACGGGTGGAGGTACAGCAGGGAGGAAGGAGCAGGAGGCGTGTGGCGAGAGGTGCAGCTTCAGCATATTTGCTTTCCTCCTCCTCCAGCTCCAGGACTCCAGCAGGCTCCTTTCACGGTCAAGCGCACAGCCACAGCCACAACCTGCCACATGTACAATCTGCCGAGGGGCTCAACAATAGAACAATTAGCAACATGATCGAACCAAGGATTCCTCTGTATCACTCCAGTTTAGTTTTTAAACCACTTGGATGAATGCAGACCAAAAGTCTAATATCATGATGCGAACACTAACAGCTGACAGCATAAACCTCCAAAAGCGACCTTCAGAGGTTCTGTCAATCTCACCTTCCATTTTGATCATAACTGACCACTTTACAGAGGTATGTCTCTTACAGAGGCCAAAAGTGCAACCCACAGCTTTCTATTCGATAAAGGACCCGAGTGAGGCAAGAAAAGGGGGACAGAGGTGCTGAATTTTTGGCACTCTTAAAACTATCCATTGCAAAGGGGCTGCCATTTGTTTACATTAACTAATGAGCTAATTAGCCTTGTCTTAATCTGCACCAATGGTGTAATTTCACAGGAATGCCATGGCTGCAAAGTGTTCTAGATTACGGGCCCATTTCCTGCTAGATTGGCCCACATAGCACAGCATCATTTTCCCACAGCATACAGACAGAACAGCCACAAAAAGCCCATTTCTGGTCTCCGTCTAACCCCCACCCCCACAAGCACAGACATTTACACACAATGTTTGATCATTTTCATGCCATTCTCACTAACGTCTGTGGTTTTGAATCTATGAGATCACGACAGTATATTCGGGAAAACCTTTGCCTGAGATGCTGGGATTTAGCATTCATATATTTTTGCATTTACCATGTATACAGGAACTTCGCACTTAACGACAGAGTTCCATTCCTACGATTCGGTCATTAAGCAAATTGGTCGATAAGAGTGGAGCTACTGATATTTCAAGCATACAGTAGGCTACTGGTAGTGGGTTTGTGTCAACCATCTTTAGATACTGTTTTAATTTATAACATTTTTATAACACTTATAACATTTTTAGTATATTTATGAACACGGATGCACATAACTGGTACCCAGGTACGCATTCAGTTTTACATCGATATGTAAAAAATCATGGTAATTTGTCATAAAATGTGTGTCCATTTGCGTCGTTACAACAAGGTGAATCACACGCATCCATGTTTAAAATTGTTTATACAGCACTGTACTGTATAATGCAATAAACCAAAGAGGAAATAAGCTGTAATATACATCTTATACTGTAAATACAGGTAATCATTCTTATTTATCCCGAATAAAGAAGGTGTAAAGGTGCAAAGGAAACTCCAACTTGATAACTTTGTTTTAATTTGTTTTAAATGCTTGATGCAAAGACGGCGCTCTGCCATTTCCTGGGCCAAAGTTCTCGTACAGCGTACGATACCGACTGGTCAGGCAGCTTGTCGTAAGTCCGGGCGGTTGTTAAGCAGGTAGGTTGTTAAGTGAGGAGTGTCTGTATACTATTTACACCAACATTAAAGATTTCTGACTTGTTGAGTGGCATCATAGCAACTGGCCTTATGGTGCTTTCCCAGTGACACCAAGAACTGAGCTGTACCCAACCAGAACCTCAAACTGGCGGTTTTCCATTGCTTAAAATAGAAATCATTCACGTTCGGGGCACAGCCTCTTATAGGGCTTACTTCACACTAGCCCTCAAACCCTGACCTCATCATTAGTCTAATCACCAAATAATACTCCCATTAATCTTTTTGGTATACCAGTTAGCATTTTTCCTTTTTCGGTTGAAATAAAAAAGTTTCTTTTAATTAGGTGGTTCCATCGATGCCTTTTACTAACGACAGTTTAATCATATTCATCCATCTCCATTAGCAGAATTACACGCTGGGAAGCAGACACTGGGCTGTGCTAAAAATGACACCATAAAACTTCTTCAGTTCTGCCTGCCACCCCCCATATATATATATTTTTTCAACAGCGCTCCTGTTCTCTCTCTGTCTGGATCCTGAACAACCTAATCTGTAAAAGACAGGACTGGGCCACAGCCAAGAACACTCACTCACTCTCTCTCCGTCCCTCGCTCTCATTTTGGGAGGGGGTTATGGAGAGGGGCAGAAGGGCTTGGGAGCAACGGGGAGGGGGTCAGCTGGGCCTGGATGGTCTCAATCTCCCCAGGCTCCCCCTACTACCATTAAAATCAATCAATGCATAAATTCCAGCCATAGTAGGTGGTCCCCCCCCAAGAAAGAGGAAAAATGAAAAAAAAACAAAACTGCGTCAGTGATGTAACAATCCAACAGGGCCCAAAAATTCCAGTGTCGGACCATATACTGCGAACAGACAAAAACACTGTAAATTACAGTCTACCACGAGGAGCCATCCTGAGAGCAGGCATGAGACCCGCTTCGGCCAAAGAGCGGGAGAGCAGCATGGCCCCTGGCCTCACAGGCGGCGCACGATTGATCTTAGTGACGACGAGAAGAGGTACCATGGAGTCTAGGCCACTGAGGCCATTTTTCGAGGATGACGGAACAAACTTAATGCCGCACCACATGGTGACAGCGAGCAGAGAAAGGCTGACTGGCAGCACTTTAACACGTCGCAATAAATCACCACGAAACAACACGGCACACAGGTTAAATTAAGCTTTCTCCCCACTTGTTGTATAAATAGTGTTTCATTAAGTGCAATACTGGAAAATAAGCCTGAAATACCTTTTTTTTTTACTTCCCCCAGTCAAGATAGTCTACTGCTGTCAACGAGTGCATGACTCAACAACGGAGCCAACTGTTACGGTTTGGGTACAGGGCGCGAGGCAAGGCGAGAGATCCAGCACCACACTGACTCACACAGGAATAAATCTTTCCACTAAAGTTCTGATTTTTCTTTCTTTTTTTTTAATGAAGGAAAACTTTAAACACAGAGGCCATTTTTGGGGAAAAGGCAGAATTTGACCAAATCTAGTCGTCTGCACCAAATTGTGGATTTTCCACAACTATTTTGCTAGCTGTCCCAGGCAATGCAAGGAAGCGACTAGATAAATTATACTACTGTACAGATGCAACGGCCAAGAAAAACACACGGGTCACAAGAAGAGGCAGGCTTGCTAATATTTGGATGTAGAGAGTTTCTATGCTCTATGTTTTCTTACATTGTTTGTGCGCATGGTATTTATAATATAACGCATTCTCTTTGAAGGGGATATCACCAGGAAAGTAAGAGGAAGGAAACATTTCTGGGGGTTTTATATATCAATGGAATTACTTCCCCTTAAAAAAAATCCATTCTGTTCCCCTCTGGAATGAACCACAGAAGTTCTTTTCCAAGGAAAAATGTCAAAGAACATAAAACAAGGAAACACCCATGCAGGAAACAAATTGAAACACATTATTACCATGGCTTGGTTTACATTTTCTTTTAAATGTTTTCATTTATTATCTTTATTACCCATGCAAACGATTCATTTATTTAATAATTCATTCCCAGAATACAATTACTTTTAAAATGATTGGCTCTTCCTTTTTTTGTTTCGTTTCTGGAGCTTCTTCATAAAGAATATCTATATATAACGCTGCCTTGTTTACAACAGACCCCATTTAATGTGGGCAATAAAACTAAGACAGATCTTGTCATGCCAAATATGCACGATAAGTATGAGAAATAGACCACCGGAGAGAAAAAGTGCATCATGGGAAATAGATGAAAGAGAAAAGGGTCCTGTTCAGTGGTATCCCACAATCCATTGCCACCTGTTTGCCTCACCTCTCCCCTCACTTCCCACCACAGAAGCAACCCCATCATTCCCAGCTGTTCTGGAGAAAAGACCAAGTAAAGACATGGGGGGGGGGGAGCCACACACACATACAGGTTTGTAATTATGTTTTTGTGGGGACTCTCTATTCATTTCTATGGGGGAAAACTCATATCACAACATAACAACCTTAACCCCTACCCAGGCCTAATTTTAATCATAAGCAAGCAAACAAAATATGAGACTTTTGGCATTTTTAGTTGTTTGATTGCATTCACAGATCTTTGTGGGGACCTGGAAAAAGGTCCACACAATGTCAAAATAGCAGGTTTTTATGACATTCTGGGGAACATTTGGTCCCCACAATATCCCCTGCTGTGTCCTGATGTAGCTGACAGCACAGAGCTCTGGCACGTCAGAAGACTCTATCACAAATGTCCAGCAATTGGAGCTGAGCTACAGTCCACATCATGCCATCACAGACTGTCCACATCATGCCATCACAGACTGTCCACATCATGCCATCACAGACTGTCCACATCATGCCTAATCAGATCCAGGCACAGATATTAATAATACATTTAAACACACTGCACATATCTATATAATACCCGTTTTCTACAGAACTTGTACTAGTATAAAAAGGTAGGAAATTGCGAGGAAGTAGATGTAATTTTCTAACATGAATGACACTGTGTGTAACAGAAAGAAAGAAAAAGAAAACATTTATTCTAATGCGCAGGCAGCCGCAGAACATCCGCCAGTGTTGGGTTACGCATTGATGCTGGCAAGGCGAACACACAAGACCTGCAGTCCAGCACTTCAAAGCCAAGCACTTGAAAGCCTTTCCTCCAAAACTATAAAATTACGCCATATCTACATATCCGCTAATGTCCACACCAACAGGACGGCAGATATTTTTCCAAAGAGGGACTGGAGATCCAAACACTGGGGCACTTGATTTTTGTTTTTGCTGACTAGTGCAGGTGGTGGGGCTTTCTCAATCTGGAGCCTGAAGCATTAAAAATGTAATAAATTAAACAATAAAATTAAATCAAGCCTAGTTCCACAAAACGCAGAACATTATGTAAAAAATATACAAAAATACACAGACAAACAGTTTAAATGATCTCAAAAGACTGGACGGTATACAACCATGACAAAAAAAACCTTCAAAATGTTCCTGGGCACGCTATATGAAGTACATAATGAAATGAATCTTTTAAACAAAAAAATAAAGCTGGTGACCTGAAATACCTTCAGAATTCTGAAGACAAGCTTTAAATGAATATATAACGGTTGTTTTAACAGCTCTTCTAAGGGAATCTTATCAGTATCATGTTACCATTTACAGGGAAACCGATCACAGTCTAAGGCTTCAAAAGGAGTTTGCCAAGTTCTGCACTGGACTCGGGCCTTTTTCTAGTCTTAATGTTTTGATCTCACTGCGTCTCTGGGAACCGAGAGAATTTCGGCTGGGATTTGCAGTTGGCTGCTGTGCCGTCTGGACATCATGTTGTCTGGCATGTCATCCTCAAAAAAAGACACTGGGGGCCTGATTTCCTTCTCCTCTTCCGTCACCCTGGACAAAGTGCTGCCGTCCTGCCATTGATGGAGAGCAGCCCTGATAGACCCACTTTCCGAAAACAATTACTGTTCAACTACCAACACCTGGACATTTAGCGATGCATTAATAATGTTGTTGATATTTTGCTGATTATAAACCTGCTGCCTTGGAATTGGTTTCTGGCTGCTTTGTTTTAATTAATACAATTAAAATAGAAAGTTAATAGTACAGAATTTTCTTCAGTTTAAGCAGGAAATATCAGTACGGAGCACCAGACTGCTCTCTGTCTCCAAGGCAACTTCATGAAAAACAGTACTGAGGCCCGTAGCCCAAAGCACGTTAAGATACAGAATGTAATTAACATTGCAGGGAAAGGGAAAGAGTGTGTGTGAGAATGAGAGAGTGTGTGTGTGTGTGTGTGTGCTGGGGGCAGAGGAGGAGCCCTCGGGGGCATCCTGAATCTATATTGGAGGCACAGCTGTGCGCCCTGGAGGTCCAGACTCTGGCAGGGACCGAGAATCTAATGAAGCCCAGATCGAGAGGGGAGGGGTATCGCAGAGAAACTGGAGTTGACCCTAATGTGCTGACCCAGCGAGCCAGGAGGTCACATGGAGCCCCTTTCCTATAGGTGACAACCGACAGACACGCTATGAAACAGGCGACCACCACACAGCCTTTCCACCGTGTCCCTGACGACGCCAGGCCAAAGTCGAAAGCATAACCAGATGACTGCTAAAAACACTTTTCAATATCCTAAAGTTGCCCTATGCTACAAATTTAATACATCCCTTACGGTACAGAAGTACAGAAACTAGTAAAAAGAGATCCTTTCTCAATTATCGGATTATGTTGTGTATGCATTGTGGATTTGTCTGGGCGGTTTGTTTCCATCTCGCGACGCAGGCAGATATCTCACCGTGACTTCCACCCAAAACACATTCGCCTTGCTATCCTTACTTAGGCTCTGCTGTTAGTTAACATTGTGCTGACAACCGTTAACCGCTTCCACATGTGAGACCCCGGGCAGGCGGCGCTCCCCTCTATCTGGGGCGCAATAAAGAGGCTCTCCGCACTCGGTGGAGCAGGCTGGGGTCACCGTATGAGGCCGAAGATGACTAAAATGATTTACACTCATTTCTACTCTGACACTCTCCATCCATGTCTCAGAAGACGAGGAAAACTCACCATAAAGAACGCACAACTACTGTGCACTAGCGCTGCACTGAGGGAGAACACTTCCAGGGTGCATTCTCCCTCTCCATTCATCACTTCTACGATACCCCCCTTTTTTAACAACAGATTTATTCCTACACTAAATTTCAAAGTTGCAAATGGCAGAGTTCTTGTCCCCATTTGTATATTGCTTGCACTGACAGGTTTAAGAATATTGCAGAATAAAAGTATAAGATACGCCAGAAAGGGTATATCAAAACGGCACCAAAAGGTCCTGAAATACCAGATTATTTCTAACACCACCATAAGATCAATGAGTGACCACAATAGTTTAAAATGCAGACCTCCGCCATTACCCCAGGCCATCTTTGAAAATTTGTTACGATTATGTGCATAAGATATCCAAATAACTGCAGCAATTGAATTTCTCTTCTTTTAAAATGTATACATTTCTAGTACTAGAACGTCCAGTTGTATATAAAACTCAACAGGACGCAAATATTTTTCAAGAGCACTGAAATATGAGACACCTAAAATGATATCTTTAATGTAAAGCATTTATGAAAAATAAGTACCTGGAAGTAAGAGCAGCAAAGAGCAATAAATGATATATTTGTGGGGGCTTTTTTTTACAATTGATTTAAAAATCATAAAAAATGTCATTGAATGAGGTGATCAGCTCTCCAGCTTTACCCGCATAAGAAAAGGTGCAAATCAGGCAGAGAAAAATAAGCAGCTTTCTATCAGGGACAGGGCTGCTTTCTCAACTCTAAGCCCTTAGCCGGAGATGATAGCACCACACTGTCAGTTCGAGATATTCAAGTCTAAACACAATCTAGACAAAACAAGGTGCCCATACAGCACACATTTCCATCAGCTTCACAAAATATCTCACCTGTCATTGTGTCAACCACACTGGCATTTTTCCACACAGACAAATCACTGCTGTTCTCACACAAACTGGCTTAAACTAATGAAGAACCATTCTATTAATCAGATAGTAATAAATGGTTCATTTCTTAAAATACAGAATGTCATGATTTGCTAAAGTAGATTTAAAATCTTGACACAAAAAATAGATTTTTTTTATCTGAAAAATAAACCAAAACACAAAAACACATGAACACAGCAATAACTAAACTTGTTATTCTGTTCACTTACTATTAATCATACTTTAATATTTTCTTACAGAGCACACTGCCTTATAACTTACGATTTAGCTCCTAAAATTAAGCTTTTAAATTCAAGACTGAAGTGCATAAACCACCTCCTTTCATGGGCATTAACAAGTGCCAAGTAAGCACTTCTCCCTCTTCCTCATGCGGCTGAGAGTGATGTACATGAAATATCTGGGCAACACTGAACCCTTGATAGCACCACTGAATCATAATACAAGGCACTGCAGCCAACTGGCCCACCAGTTACTCCATCTTCTCAGCCACCAAGGCAAGGAGGAAGCAGAGTGCTGACTCAGCAGGACCTTAGCCTGCTTTACTTGCCTGGAATCGTACCCACCAGCCTGTCACCAGACAAATCATCCGAAGGGTTACTGGGTCCTTCAACAGTAATTGGGCAACATTTCACAGTTGTGCGTCATCCCTGGGTGTATATGCAAATGCCCATTATAATTTGTGTGTGCGTGTTATGCATGTATTACATTGTGGGGACATTTAATTAAAAACCTGTTATTTTGATGTTGCGGGGACATCACAAGAAGTCTTGTATTTTGTTTAGTTACTTATGGTTAAAATTTGCCATTGTAGGGATTAGGGTTTTTACCATAGATGACTAGAGAGTCCCCACAAAGATATATACACAAATGTGTGTGTGTGTGTGTGGGGCTAACTTGCCTCCATCACCATGCGTGTGTGTGTGTGTGTGTGTGTGTAGCCCATGTCCATCACCATGCGTGTGTGTGTGTGTGTGTGTGTGTGTGTAGCCCATGTCCATCACCATGCGTGTGTGTGTGTGTGTGTGTGTGTGTGTGTGTGTGTGGCCCGTGTCCATCACAATGCTCATCCTTTCACTGGCACAACTGATCTGCACAGGCAATACAATATGGCTTTTAGTTTTTACTACAATATTTCCATTTACAACAAAAATACACTGACTCATGTAACCTCTTTCTTCGCTTCAGGAAGCCGTCAGACATTCAGCTTCGCAATTACATCGCTGTCTAAGAGGCATCTGCTAACATAACCTGGTAAATATGACTGGTGGAACAAAAACATGTCATCAGTTTGTATTCAGGTTATTTATTCCTTACTATGCACTTCGACATCTGTCATTATGTCTGTCTGGGGCTGATTTACTTCACCGATTGGCACCAATTAGTTTTAGCCCTGGAGCACGGCAGCGTGGTGATCCCTCCCTGCCTGCCAGTGGCCCCGCACATTCCTCCGGGTGTGTGCCCACGGAGGCCCAGTCTTCTGGATCCAAGACAGAAGAAGCGTGAAAATATAGAGCAAAAAGGGCAAGGAAGAATGAGTGAGTGAAGAAAGACCTTGTAAAGCCAGGCAGGGAGACGGGGAAAGAGCAAATGCGAGCTTCCAGGTATCATGGAAAGATATGAGGTCAGAACAGCATTAACTCTGCCATATTTATTATGGTTAACTTTTTCAGAATTTTTTCGTTATAATTCTTTCATTAATCCACTTGTTTGGCTTAAAAAAATAAATTTAACAGATAATTTAAAACGGCAATATACTTACACCCACTTTGAATTGTGCTTCAAACACAGCCGAAACATTTCTATAGCTGAAGAACGTATCGTTTCTGGGGGGAGTGTGGGGAGCAGCGCACATTTAAAATGCATTACGACGAGATAAGATGATTTAAGTTATATTCTACAATATTCAACATGTTTAGAAATAATATTACTAACATTACAAGAAAGAACATATTTTGTCCTGCAGGTTTTCCCCAAAAGTAACACAAGCAGAGCAGCAAAATCTGTTGCATCTGTTCAACGGTTTCAATTATGTCTGAGTTCAGACAGGCTATCGAGTTTTATTAAACATGTAAAGCCTTCTCTCTGTTGTAATCTGCCAACACATGTCTTTGACCAGGCTCCATTTACCAGGCAATTCTGATTTATGATTAGATTAGATTACTAAGATGTTCAGCTACTCTGATTTACGATTAGATGAGATTGTCCTGTTTCACTGGGACCTGCTTGGTTTGTATCCATAATCCAAGTTCATTGCTGGCTACAACATAGCCATACACTGAAAAAAGCCATACACTGAAAAAGCACTGGCCATACAACATAGGTCTAACCAACACCCAGCAACCCTAACCCGAACACTGTAGTTTGTCTAACGTACACAGCAGGCCTATGAGTCATACAATGCCAGAGGGCCAGACGTAAACCCTGGATGCGTACCAGAGTAACTTTTCACAGGTGTAAAAAGGACACCTGAATGGCAGGTCTATCACTGCCAAATTTAACAGCGTGACGGCAGAGAGGTCTGTGACTGTCACAGGTGAATGATAACCAAACGCTGCAACGACTGATTGCTCTGTGAACCACAGCTAAATCGAACCTTTCTGAACATGCCACACACACCACACCTCAGAGTGCAATTAAAGCAAATGCTAATTAGTGTGCTGCAAAACCACCATGTACATCCACACACACCATGTACATCATGCTGTTCTCAAATGTATTTACCGTTTCTCACTGGGAATGGGAGAAGTACCATTTCAGAGAACACCGATACAGCGGGTCCACGCATTAGAACATATATATGTATATATTTTTTTGTTGCAAGGGCATGTCAATGGAAGGCTTCTTTAACTAGACTCTCAGAGAGAAAGTGTGTTTGTGTATTATGTACACATTATATTGTAGGGACCATATGTCCCCCACGACATGATAAAAAAACCTGCTATTTTGACATGGGGAAAGTCAATTTTATAAATAAAAAAAAGTGTGACAATCAAAAAACTAAAAATACCAAATGTCTTGTATTGCGTTTGACTACTTTTGGTTAAGATTAGGCCTAGGTAAGGGTTAAGGTTGTAGGGTTTTGCCTATACAAATGAATGTATGGTCTCCACACGGATATGAATACAAACATGTATGTGTGTGCGTGTGCCTGCTCAAAAGTAAGAAGAAAAAGAGAGCAAGCCAGACTGTTGACAGGTTGTTCGCAAGCTGGGATGCCAACCTTTGTCTTCTGAGACCACGATCAACCTCAGCGCTAGTACCTCAGCCACTGCACCAGGTGTTTCAAGTGTCAGTCAGTTCGAGACTAATATGCAGGGTCTAAGACCTGGTGCTTGTAGCAACAGACAAAACACAAACATGGGCTAGCAATGTTCGGTAAATGGGCAATCACCACCAGCAAGCCTCACGACATGGTTTTGACTGACTGGTTTTTAAATCATCCTTCAGCTAAAAGGAAAATTTAAAAATCAATCAAGTCAGTCCAAGGATCATTATAACATCAGCAAAAGCACATTGAGGCAATGAGTCACCACAGTGGATTGGCCCTTCATTTAATTGCTTGTTTTCTGAGCGATTTATATGAAATGAGATTTATAATAGATTTTAAAATCATTTTCCTTGTCATTTCTAAACCCTAAAACTTTGAACCAGGAACATTGTTGCAGTCTTCCAACCTTTTATGTCTGAGAACTTGAACAATTTGAATGCTGCTAAAAAATTTCAAAATCTGCTGAAGGTGTGCTTCATTTCTGAGAGGAAAAATAAAACAAAATAACCATTCGCCTATTTCACAATTACCTCTGTCCTCTTATACCTGATGCTGAGCTGCGACAAAATGAGAGGAATACCTTGAGGCCCGAGTCATTTTAAAGCTTTAAATAGATAAAAATGTTATATTTTCAGCCCATTGCAAAAATGACACACAAAAAGTGTGCAATTTCCCTTAAGCAAAAACGTTTTTTTTTTTTTTTTTATAAAAAAAAGCTAATTAACACACAGAAAGATAGAACAATAACTTCATGTTACATCATAAATTTTATGTGCACCCACTTGACTGTTCTTTCTTTGCACAAAGCATGCAGATATCAGCTCAGTGGGCAGGATTAAACACATGCCATTCTCACTAGTCACTAAGTGAAAAAAAATCAAACCACAAACCCTAATTGCTCAACCTACATTCTATGCTCATGCCATACACTTCAGCTTCAGCGACCTGGAGGCCTGATATCACCAACAAGGTAGTGGAAATGAGGAACTCTAAAAGCCCATTTCAGACTGACTTCTTGTTTGTATATTTATAATTCAGCCTTCAGGTAACATCTAGTACTGAGATGAAGATTGTTTCCACCAACTAGGAAACTTATTCCAAATCTAGACTTCTCTTTATTTTCATCTAAACTAGCATTTCTGTAGAGTGCAGTCGATTCACATAGAGCGATTATGACATAACTGTGCCACAGATTATTCATGTTGGTGGTGCAGCAATGTAGGTCATCGGCATGTGAGCAGCCAATCCGAATTCCCAGGGGAGATGCTATATGGCAACTCCAAAGCCATACAGGGTGAAGCTCATTCAACCCAGAGAAATATGTCATTGCAGTACACTTAATTATATGTTAACGAAATAATTGATGAACCAGCTATGAAACAATATCGCAATGCCACTAAATTATATTTATCACTCATCTCGAAATTGAAAAGGTTAAATACCCTGCAGACACATAACAGAAAATACATTCTTTTATAACCAATTTTAACACCGTCAGGAAACCAGTATCTGGCACCAAGAAACTTGGCATAAACACCGGTTTCTTCACAGCAGAGATAATACATCAGGTGCTTCTCACTCTAATTACATATTTTCAGAAGAAAGACTGATTGTAAAAGTAGTAACCCGGTCCACATTAATCAGCTTAAAAGATTGGGAAATACGCTACTAAACACCTTAACAACGAAGTACACAATCAAGCACAGACCCTATTTATCAGTGCTGAAAACACAGCAAGGGCGGCATGGTGGTGCAGTGGTTAGCACTGTTGCCTCACACCTCTGGGACCCGGGTTAGAGTCTCCGCCTGGATCACATGTGTGCGGAGTTTGCATGTTCTCTCCATGTCATCTCCCCATGGGTTTCCCCCCACAGTCCAAAAACATGGAAAGGCTAATTGGACTAGCTAAATTGCCCATAGGTGTGCATATGTGAGTAAACGGTGTGTGAGTGTGCCCTGCGATGGGCTGGCCTCCCTTCCTGGGTTGTTCCCTGCCCTTGTGCCCATTGCTTCCGGGATAGGCTCCGGACCCCCTGCGACCCAGTAGGACAAGCGGTTTGGAAAATGGATGGATGGATGGATGGATGAAAACGCAGCAATTTCTAGGGGTGACAAAGACCAAAAGCTTTTTTCATTAACTCAATGAGCCAGCTACTAGCCTGAACATAAATCAGAAAAATTCAAAACAAATTACTAACACAATCAGGTCACCTGGAGTGCCTGAACTACAAAGGAAGAGCATTTTGCTACTTCAGAGAAGAGGTAAAAAACTTCTTCCATCAGGGGGCCAGATTATCAGTCTTTTTTACACAACCACATTATAATTAATGGTTCCTCAAAAGCTGAAAGATAAGAGGCAGAAGAAGCAGTCCAGGATGAGGCAGACAGACTTCCTAAAGGCAGACTAGCTACTACCATCTTGGATGAGCTGTTTCACTTCTGTTTATGTACTGTACTAAAGCTTAGGGCCAAATTCAGGGATTGTCCCAAGCCTGTGCTCTCCTGTAAATATAAACATTTTAAAGGATACTGCTTTGAAAATCAAGTTGTGAAGCACCTATCCACTCTCTCTGTGATTTGGACATTTAACTTGACACCAGCAGCAGCTACAGAATGGAGTTTGGCATAAATACTGTACAAGCAAAACAATAAGTACCAAGCAGCAGGATTTGTACAAGGGTCAGTTTGGACAAAATAGTCAAGAGACGCAAGTCTGAATATCACTTGGAGTTTTTTTTTTCTGAAAAATAAAAACATCACACACTTTTGTACAGAGAGAGAGAGAGAGAGAGAGAGAGAGAGAGACAAACACACCCATATACCATTACACTGAATTTCAATTAATTATGTTGAAAAGTCGCAACCTCGGGGGGTTGACTGTTATGACCGGCAGAGACAAATTTCAAACAAATCACTTTACTTAACTTAATAAAGAACAACACAGAGGGTTTTAGAAGGCATTCTCTCCGTCATACTATTCCCAGTTTAGCCATTCTTTCAGTGAACATTTGCCAACATGGGCATACACATCGACCAGAATATCACATTCCCCCAACCCCCACACAATACCGTGGGATTATATTAAATCAAAAAACAATTAGGCCAGTTTTACACCACATCAACACCTTCCATGTTTTGTATATCTGAATGTGACAATGTGATCTTTATTAAAGTCGTTGCTTTGGATGACTTCCCAACAACTGTCGGCAGGAGCTACACTGTCATGGAAACAGACAAGAAAACAAAACAACAAAAAACAGGCAAACAAACTTATTGGGCTGTCATAATTCCATGTGCCGGTTTAAAGATTTTCTTTTATCATTACTGCTGACATGGAGGATTTGATTTTGGCAAATCAGCAATACCACATCTCAGGGGACTAAAATGATTTTATTTTCATGTGCATGTTTTCTGAGGCTGAGAGAAAAAATCTCTCGCATGACGAGCACTGTAAAAACAGACATCTGAATGAGAGCACAGAGCAAAGCTCTGGCAAAAGAACGTAATAAAAATTTAAGACTTAACATGGCACATGTAAGTAGTTAATATTCAGAGGGAACAAGTGCAATGTGGCTCATTCAAACGTTAAACTTAACGACTGAATTGACCTGGCGCTGAGCCAAATCCACAGTTTTGACATGAGAAGAGGCAGTGATACTCCTTGCATGAAAAATGTTCTGGGCATACCGCAACCGAGCTGTCATTCTGGAGACATTACCAGTGGGGGAGGGGTTTTCCAATAGGGGGGAAATGTTATGCGTTAACTCTTTTGCTTGTCACACAGTAATAAAATCACACGCCAAATGCCCTGTTATGAGACCATAAATGTGTGAGGTGCAACTGCATGAAGTTGATAGAAGTTCGGGTCAGGTTTTCCCAAGAGCCGGTGGACCAGAACGATCAGAGAAGCAAGTGAGGAATTTCTCATTGATTTATCAGTGATGAATTGATATTAAAAATAAAAAAAAATAACACAGACGCATAAATTAAATTTTAAGCATCCATGCCCAGACTATTCATGGATGCTTTTTTTGCAATATTGAAACAAATCAAGCTATTGACAGGTTTAAAGTCACCTGGCATGTACAGCCGGTATGAGATACTCGTTAAGCATGTAGAACATGTATTGTAATGGCCTGCTGCTGTTGTAGCAGCCCGACCTGCACAGGCTAAGCGGGATGCCGCTTTTAGTGCTGAGAGACAACCACAGGCGCCATGCCGCCTTAAATCACTCTTCAGGCCCAGAAACGTAGCAGAAGCACTAGGGCCAAGCCAACACCTCTACATCACAGGCACTGTAAAGAAAAGAGGAGAAAAATGCTGACAGTGGAGCAAACTCCTGACAAAAATTTCCCAAGGCACCTTTGCCTGGCTTGCACACTGCCGTTTCCTTCCCTCTCCAACCTGCCCAGCTGAGAAAAAGATGCAAGGGCCAACAACTCCGCCTCCTTCCATGACACTTCTACTGGAAGTACCACAATTACACTTAGTGGCCTCGGGGAGGCTCCACTTGCCTGGGTGCCTCAACGGACCAGAGTTGCACTAATGTTCCCCCAAAAGTTCCTAACTGTACCCCCACCTTAACTCCACACCCCATTTCAAGCAGGATGCGATTCCCACTCGAGACCCTCCCCTTCACTCTCACCTATATCTTCCCAGCCAATGTCACGGGAAAGAGCATGACGACACAAATCCATAGCTGCAGTCCCATGTGCTTCTCACAGCGCTCCAAGCTTTTAATTGAGCTTTTTTAAACACTCCAGGCAAGGGAGTGAGCCGAGATATTTCAAGGGGGCGGGGGGGGGGGGGGGGGGGGACAGTCTCACTCGCCGTGGCTGAGATTGCAGCACAACTGCATTGTGAATCTCTGCAGCCTCAATGGCTCACTGCTGCCATCTGTGGAATACAAAGAGAACTGCAGTCACTATGGCACAGAAGGGAGGGGGAGGGTTTCTATGCCCAGTTTAAAATTTATGCTAAATCTAAAAGTTTATGGACCACCTTTCAATTAAGATCTCCTTTATTATGCATAATTTTAAATAATTGCACATATTCACATATTTCTATGCTGCCAGCAGTGTTTTCCTTTTTTTTTTTTAAGCATTTATAATTTAAAATTCAATCTATCATTCAGCCCAAGAGACAAGAAAATTATATTTACACAAACCAACCAAAATTGTCATCTTATTTTTACTTTAAGTTGACCATACTACTGATAATATCTACATAGTCTTCAACATTCTCCCTGGTTCACAGGCTGTGTTTCGGGTCAGCCCACTGTGCCACGTAGCGCATATGTGCTGTGGGCAACCACACTGTGGACCTCAGTGAAGGACAGGAGTCAATCTCCATGCTATCCAAGCTCACAGGCAATGAATCACAAACAGCAGCCGACAGAAGCAAAGAGGGTTTTGCCTTCCAAAGCTCTTTAGCTTTTTTGAGCAAGACCATATCCTCCCCAGAATTGGGCTTGGTTAAAAAAAAATAAAAGCCCCAACAAGCCATAAGCAACCATTGTTCGATTGCAAAACATGCCAAGTCAAACAAGAACCTAAACTCCTAAATGAGAATTATCTAAAATCCTAACAACCACAGCACTAAATTACTATCCTAAACCTGGCAATTAAATCATAATTACTACTAATATTCTTCAGCTTTATCTTAGCCAAGATTACCTGAGAATACTTCCAGGACTCACTATGCTACCTGCAGATGCTAGGTTTTGGAGCCCTACTCTGCAAAAGTATCACATCTCGCATAGCATAAATTACAGGGAAGAAGTATGACTGGAATGGGGCTTGTATCACTGTCCATTTGTACCTCTGGGGACACCCTAGGCGAACGCTGAGAACATTTCACTCTACTGCTACTTATAAACCACTCTAGCCGACCAGACTATTGCAACACAGAGAATTAAGTAGTCATACCACAGTTTGAAACTATCCAGGAAACACCACCGATCCCTGTCAGAGAAATAACTTGAATGCAACTTCAACAATAACTACTTTTGTGGTTTTGTCATGGGTAGACACATTTTTAGAGCAGATCTCAGTTGTAGGTTTGCTCAGTTGCTCCTATAATGTGATTACTATTTTTCTCAAAGGATTCCGTACAGCGTCTGTGCAGGGGTGAGCTAATGGAGCCATGCCCACACCAAATAAGACAGGCAGTAACGATTTGTGGCCAGAAGAAATGCGAAATCATCTTTTTTGTGTGAGAATAATTAAGATGTTTTATGAAATCATCTTCTTTGAAATAATGTACAAAGTTGGGAGGTATGCCGAAAGTAAGCTACCTCTGGATATGTCCTTTCATACGCAGGCAGCGTGGCTGCAAAATGTCACCATGAAAAATTCACTGCTGGGGAAACAGGAGTGATAATCACATCTCCCAACAATGACACTGGAGACTGATCTCCAAAAATCTCTTTTAAATAGTTGCACAAGTGAGAGAAGCACTCCATCCAGTGGATATGGTTTCCTACTAGTAGTACTTGACTTGCTGTTTCAAACTATTTTGACAGGTTAGTTGGGCGACTACACTTCAAGTGTATTGTGTGTCACAACAGCCATTAGGCAGAAGAGACAATGTGCTGATCACAATAACTTTAAATGGCACTTCAGGACAGAGACAAAGTTTTCTTCCTTAACTCAAGACACCAAGCTTCACTTCACTCAAGTTGACGTGTTGGCAGCAGGATTGATGGGCAAGCATAAGGATCTGAGCGATTTTTCCAAGGGTCAAATTGCGATGACTGGGGCAGAGTATCTCCAAAATGATAGATCTTGTGAGGTATTCCTGGTATGCAGTGGTCAGTACCTACCTGCAGTGTCAGAATAAACTGATTCAGAGCTTGATATATATGGTATAGGGCAGCGCAGCCACAGACTGGTCAGAGTGCCCATGGTGTCCACTACCAATAGGCCCTTGAGTGTCAGAACTGGACCATGGAGCTATGGAAGAAGGTGGTCTGATGAGTCATATTTTCTGTTAGATCAGGTGGACGGCTGGATGCGTGTGTCGTTTACCTGGGGAAGAGATGGAACCAGGATGCACTATGGGAAGAAGTCAGGCCAGCGAAGGCAGGATGATGCTCAGGACAAAGTACTGCTGGGAAACCTTGGGTTCCGGCATTCATGTGGATGTTACTTTGGCGCGCACCACCTACCTAAACATCATTTCAGACCTACACCCCCTTCATGGCAATGGTACTCCCCAATGTGCCCTGCCTCACTTGAAAAAATTGGTCAGGAATGGTTTGAGGAACATGAAAAAGAGCTAAAAGGTATTGATTTAGCCTCCAGATTCCCCAAATGTCAATCCAACTGAACATCTGCAGGATGTGCTAGACAAAAAAAGTCTGATCTATGGAGGCCCCACCTCACATCTAAAAGGACGTGAAGGACCTGCTGCATGATGCCAGATCCCACAGGACATACCGTCAGAGTTCTTGTGGAGTCCATGATGCTTCGACTGAGCTGTTTTGGTGGGACGACGGCGGGCCACGTAATGTTAGGCGGGTGGTTTTAATGTTATGTTATGGCTAATCGGTGTATTATTAAACAGCACAAGGGTGTAGAGTAAAGAGCATGTAGCCGATCATGTCAGAGAAGACAAGCTAATTACACAATCTGCAATAACTTACTGTATAGATTATCACCCGAACTAATGCACCAAGTGAAGAGAAAAGGCAAGGTACATGTTCTACAAGCAGGTTCTGACAGTTCTTTGCCATTAATGCCGTGTCATAGCTGCACATGTGCAGGAGACACTACAGCCTGCACAGTGCCAGCTGGGGCCCGGGGTGGGTGGGTGGGTAATACACCCACTTAGCGTGTCTTGATATCTTGTCATCCCACCGTGTTCAAAACCAACCACACAGCTGCTTCCAGGCAACACCTCCCATCAGCATGTTCAAGCCCAAATCAAAAACAGACTCCAAGTGCCTGACAGACAGTGGAAGAAAACGGGGACAACGAGCAATAAGAGGAAATGGGCAGTAGAGGGTTTCAAGGTGGAGGTGAGGACACCCTGCATCCCTTTTTCATGCCTGAAATACCTTGCTATCCTTCAGACATAATCACAACTATCAAGCCATTACATGGGTTTCAAACTGGCCGTGATGTAGTCGGAACTCACTGCTCTCAATCACACGTCAAGAAAATGAAAGAACGAGGCGAAGCGCTAATATCTGCAACAAATCCCTCCCCAAAAACAGCCTAAGAACATCTCAAACAAAACAGAAGACAGAGGAGGACTCAGCAAGCCTAACAGCTGCCACATGCACCCATTTTCATCATTAAATCATGGCTTAGGAGACAAATCCTCTTGAATATGTTGCTGGGAGATGGATGGCCGCCCAGTGGAGATATATGAGAAAGAATAATAAACAATAAAATCATTCACTCGATTCAGTCAAATTAGAGCCTCTCCTTAACTTCAACCATTAGATTACCAACATTCTGTTCCTTATGGACTGTGACTCGGTAAATCTACAGTTGAAGGTATGTACTACAATCTCAGTTCGCTGCATGCGAAACACATTCACCTCAAATTCGGTGAATGTATTTGGGGAAATAACCGACATTCAGGGCCACAGAATCATAAGAAGGGGACACACAGTGAGCAGGAAGTCTCCATTTTGAACAGGGAGGGAATATGTTGTGTTACACTGGCACAAAATGCTGTCGGCACTGTGGTGTCACAACCCATTACCTCACATGCGTGCAGCACATTGCTGGAAATGCCTTCCCCAACAGCTATTACACGAGGAGCTGTGAGGAACAGCTCAAGTAACGGGCTTGGCTGCACACTATGGCCCGATCCAGGTCTGAGTGAAGCCAAGCAAGCAAGACTTTGCTGAACTCACAAAATGTCCCATCTCTCCCTGTAGTTAGGGGCTGCGTGTGACGTTTCTCAGCAGAGAACCGGTACAGAAACCGTGGTTTTCTGCTAAAGGGTTTTTTTTTGTGTGTATCTTAACTACTAGAGCTAACCAATACCAGAAGACGGTAAAAGTGAGTCCTAAATGATGTTGGTGACGCCTCAGTGAGCGTAATCTGTCTGCCTCTACTGGGAGAGAGGGGGGAAACTGAACCAATTCACATAATGGTTCAGTCGTAAGTCTAAGACTTCTGGTCGACTGAAAATCACGCGAGCCGACTACACAGTAAATGATCTTACAAAAGACAGTCTCATAAGTGTTTGGGAAAAGCACAATCTTGAGCGAGGAATCCGAAAAGCCACAAGCAAAGCAGTGCTTTACATGCTCTGTGTCCAGCACACGCAGAAGGCTCAGGTGACTCAGACACAGCTGAAATTGTGTGGGAGGTGGCTGGAAATGGGCAGTCATTTTCCCCATCGCCCTGGGCTGCCAGCCACAGCATTTAACATGGAGCAAACCAGAGCTTACAGGGCTGCGGAAATGCCTTTAATCACACTGGGAGGTGGCGGTATAACACGTCAACTCAGCTGCTAAGCAGGCAGTCTTACTTAAAAACCATAAACTTTCACCTGCTTAAGAATACACTCAGTGGCCTCTATATTAGGTAAAGTTACTAGTTCATTAGGTAAAGCCTGCTCCTCCATACATCAAATCATGCAGCTGCAACTGAATACGTACAGCACCCAGACAGGGTCAAGAGGTCCAATTACTGCCTGGCTAACCATCAAAATGGCTAAGAGGGGCGATCTAAGCAATTCCGAATGTAGTTGCTGTTGGTGCCCGACCCGCTGGCTCCAGCATATCAGAAAACAGACCGCTTTCTGGAATTTTCACACAATGCAATGTTTATGGAGAACAGTGTGATGAACAGAACTCATCCCACATGCAGCAGTTCTGTGGGCAGAATCACCGATGAGAGAAGTCGGAAGAGAAGCTAACAGGAAGCCTACACAAGCAGAATGGCTGCCCTTGACGTTCACCTAAAGAGGCCACTGAGCAAAATTGATTCAATGAGAGCAACAATTTGTAGGATTTTTTTGTGTTATGTGTTTGGACTCCTTGCACAAACATAGACTATACAGCATTTTATGAGTACTAGCAGGAGTGGCCCCCAGCTTCCTTCTGTTTGACGAGGTGGCCCAGTGTGACGTACGGGCCTGCTGCTCTGACGTAAAGCCTGGCTCCATGCCCAAGTGCGGCACAGAACTGCTGCAGCCAAAGTGAAGACTATAGCAATAGGGAACTTTTTGGGGGTGGGTCACATCTCCCCTCAGAGCAAACTGGCATTACACATCTGCTGTCCGTAACACAGGTAACCGTTAATAATTCAACTCAATATGTATCCTCCATGTTGCATTACATGCGCTTTTGTCTTCTCACAATACAGACTGCAGAAGCTCTCATGTTTTTTTTTTGACATTTTGAGAGACCGTAAACCATTTGTTTCACAACTCCACTTGACCTCCAGAACACAACTGTGAGTCTGGTTTCTGTCAACACATCACTTGTCACTGGCATCTTCATACATATTTTATGCTCACACCCCAGGATCATGTTACAATTCATTAATTACAATGCATGTCAAAAGAAAACATCAGCACTTCACACCTTTAACACCTGTGGCTCAGATGGAAATGGGCAAACTGACTGGGACACGTGCAAAGACTGAGCAGCTTGCATTGATGGGCGCAGCAACTCGGACACCACTTAATGTCACAGACTACATTACATGAAGGTACACTTTACCACAGTAAAATTGATATTTATTTTAAAATTTTATACATTCCCCAATAGTTAGTGTCTACAGTGTGATGAGACAACTCCATCTTTCCTACACAAAACCAAAGCAACTTCCTATATTTTTAATTTAATTACTCTTACTGAGGATTACATGTGCAATTAGTTGGAGGCTGACAGCCTTTGGTCCTTTATTGTGGGGAGGAAATCTGAAGAAAAAATAAATTGGCAAAACTAAAACACCCAGCCTTTCATGTTCATCTCATCCCTTGAAACTAGACATATGGAACGACATAAAACACACACACACAGCTCATCCCAGAAACACACACACACAGCTCATCCCAGAAACACACACACACAGCTCATCCCAGAAACACACACACACAGCTCATCCCAGAAACACACACACAGCTCATCCCAGAACCATGTACACAGCTCATCCCAGAAGCATGTACCAAACCTATTTTATGGGCTATTTACAATTCCAGCAAGGCACAAGGACACGTGAACCATTAAATGCACAAGAAAGCCGCTGTGTGGTCGAAAGTCCCAGGATTCCTTGTTTCCGTTTCTAATGAATTAATTTATTTCCTTTATCTTGTCGCAGGGTAGCGCAGATGACTCTGGATGTGAACACCCACATGGGTGAAAAAAAAGCCAAGATGCTGGGCTGAAATCCTGCCAGCTGCTCGTCCATCTTTCATGACAGCGAGGGGAAGTCGGGCACACAGACAAATATTTCACATGAAAAAAGGTGACTGAGCCAGCGAATAAACTTTTCCTTCTCCTTTGACTGTAACTACCACTAATATTCTTGCCATGTAATCCAGGAAACTGCCTCCTGCCGCATCTGCTTGCCAGACGCGTCTGCCAGCCACAGGCCTGGACAGAAGTTGAACCCTTAGGAATTTGTGTTGTGGCAGTTAATGTACCTGAATATTGCAATTTTCCTAATATGTAAATAAATGCAAAGACCTGCTGTCTGACTCTCCTGCCTACAGTAGCTAGACAGAAACGATTGCAGGGCTTGGCAAAGTACTGAGGCTAATACCAGCTCCTGCTGTCATAAAAATCATACATGTCATAAAGAACATGTATTTTCTGCCCTTTTGTGGACATTAAAGAGGGTCGATCATCTTGCTGTTGACTTGGGCTTTAAATATTTAGTCTGCTGGAACACAGGAAGTTGAGAAAAAGGACCCATTGAGCTAGCGGTGGCCAAAACGGCAGAATTGCCTGTGTGTGGCCTTGCTCGGGAGGTTTCTGTGTGGGAGGCAAAAGAGCGTGGAATCTCTCTCTCTCATTCTGCATGCCGCCAGAGTCCCGTCCCATTGCCTCGTAGGATGTGGAAGACCGAACAGCGTGGGAGAAGGGCAGGCAAGGGGCACGGACAAGGGCGGACAAGGGTACTTCTGTCGACGGCACGTCCCAGCACACCGGGAGCACAAGGAGGGGAAAAACGGGAGAGGCTCATGGAGTTGAAAAACACTTTCACCTCGCCTCATGGCGTTTCCGACAAAGCGCACCATTGTCTGTTTGGGGCCACATTGCAGAGGCATGCCCCAAGCACATGTCCCCACGAGGTTGCACACTTCCGCTAACAGACTCAACACTGCGGAAGACAAGGCCAGAATTGGCTAATGCTAATGATACCAGCAGTACAATTATTATGTGCTCATCCAGAAAATATTGAACAATCCAGTGAAGCAATCCCACAAGTTTCCTGGAAAGCCCACGTTAGTTGGCTTACTTAAACTGTGGGATAATGGTATCTTGGCCCCCAGAACCAGAGGACAGACAGGTTCTCATCATACAGTTCACTGTCTGGAGTTCCAATACCAAGTCACTAACCACAGGCCCGAGGCAAATACATCAAGAGGGGGGGGTCGAAAATGACCAC
The DNA here is from genome assembly GCF_023856365.1 of Brienomyrus brachyistius. NCBI lineage: Eukaryota > Metazoa > Chordata > Actinopteri > Osteoglossiformes > Mormyridae > Brienomyrus > Brienomyrus brachyistius. The sequence continues at coordinate 20,712,379 of NC_064533.1, read as the reverse complement.
CCACAGGTGTTAGTAGTCATAGCACAGAACAGACGCATCTCCTACCTTGACATGGCTCTGGGCACCCAGGTTGTATATCTCTGTTGGCTTGACCTCATTGATTATCTTCACCAGACAAGTGCTGTCTGTAAGATCTCCATAGTGCAGTCTCATATCTGGGGGGGGGGTAAGCATGGTCAGTGTTAATTCCTCAACTATAGCACTTGAGGATTATTTCATTTGATATGCTCTTTCTTTGTTAATAAATCGGCTTTTCCTGGAGTAAGATTGGAAGCTTTATATTTAGGAAATTCACTTTTTTTTGGAGGGAGTGAATGGGAGTAAAAAGTATGCATGGTCAACTTTTAGGGCACTTTTCCACTGCATTGGGTACCGTACTTTTGGTACTTCAAGAAAGTATGGCACTGCCAAACTTTCCAGTGCCAAAAGAATGGCATTTTAAGAAGTTGGTTTTCCACTGGAGTATAAACTGGTACTGGCGCCATTACGGGGGGGGGGGGGGTATTTTGTACCAAATTTTAATTGCGGTGGAAAAGCACCCTTATTTGAAGTTCATTCATTTGGAAAAAAGACACAGAGCTACTGTCACTGAATCCCTAAGTTCCCTTACAAGGGACACTACTTTCCACATGTTCAAAGAGAGTCAGACTTTCAGAGCCTGGATGTTGCTACTAATAGCATTCCATCTTGCAATGAGTCACTGTCGCTACCGTGGGCTATCCACTACTACATCCTGTTCCGCTACCACACTGGAGCCATTGAGCACCCATTTGCTTGGTTAAAACAAATGTAATGCAATCAACCACTTTTAGGATGCAAGACTGAGCTCATGGAACAAAACAACAAAATAGAATTACTCACCATAGAAACACTAACTGCATTTCAGAAAATGATGCAATAATAATATAGTAAAAACACAAATACATATAATTTTGCATTTAATTTATACAGTTTTTGACATCAGTTATGGGTGCACACACACAGACTGCCAGAATCTTTTTAAACATATATGCACTCCTATGGTGCTTAAAAAAAAACACTGTTACACAGTAAATTACACTTAGCGTTACTGATCAAACACTACTTATGCTAAACATATTGTTCAGGCTAAAACATAATGTGGGTACGTGAATGAAACAGGCAGAAGTATCAGAGACCAAAAGGATGACCCAAAGAGCAAACACCAAAAAGCCATTTTTCCACAGGGAACTGCATAGATACTACTTCTTAATAAAAGGGGGGGGGGGGGCTTGATTTCACACCACCCAGCTATCCACCACCACCTGAAAACTAGCAACAACCAGTAAATTACACTTACAGCTTCGTCCAGATCCATTACTACCTGCTGACACATTGATTAGGGAGATACAAAATCAGACATATCTCTAATACTTCCACTCAAAAGAACTCACAATGTCACACCATGTGCCATTTCAATAATTCATAAATTAGGGCTGTCAATCTTAAAAAAAAAATGTATATATTTTTAAAAAAACTATTAGCACACTTACAATGAATTATTCACGATTAAAACCTTATTTTTCTTCTTACGACTAAAGCTTGTTATAATGCATATTTAAATGTAAAAATCCATCCATCCATTTTCCAAACCGCTTATCCTACTGGGTCGCGGGGGGTCCGGAGCCTATCCCGGAAGCAATGGGCACGAGGCAGGGAACAACCCAGAATGGGGGGCCAGCCCATCGCAAGACACACTCACACACCTTTCAGTCACGCATGCACACCTACGGGCAATTTTAGCAACTCCAATTAGCCTCAGCATGTTTTTTGGACTGTGGGGGGAAACCGGAGTATCTGGAGGAAACCCCACGACGACATGGGGAGAACATGCAAACTCCGCACACATGTGACCCAGTCGGAGACTCGAACCCGGGTCCCAGAGGTGTGAGGCAACAGTGCTAACCACTGCACCACCATGCCGCCCCTTAAATGTAAAAATCAATCACCAAATTAATGTAGAACAATAACAAAGGATGTATATTTCAGACACCATTGTTTAATAGCATTTTTAAACACAGAACTACACAAAAATATACAGTCTAATAGGAGTTTTGTCTCTTGTACAACCCCTTTTCTTTCTGACAAATTTTAATCACGCTTACAAGCAGTGCACAGCACAATGAATAGTACAGGGACGAGTCTGCCGGTTTATTTTGGTTTGTGGATACACAATATGATGGTTCCACCCCATAATGCACTGCACAATGTCACCAATTGCCCCATGATGCATTACGCAACGACATTGGTTGTCGAGCTCTGTTGTCTCTGGGTAGGATGAGTTTCACGGCATCAATGTCATAGGTCAGTCCGCACACAGGAAGTAAGCAGAACCAGCTGCGTTAATTCATTTTAACACATTAAGTATTTTAGCACAGGTATGCTGGAATTCTATACGCCTACCCTATCTAGCTCTTCATAGCTAGATCACAGGCACAGAGCCCACCTCTTACTCACTGAAAGCACCCCTATACACTGACAGGGCCTTCATAACCTGGAAAGAAGAGGTTCCAGTGGACTAAAGAAACACTATTCAGAGTACCCAGACGGCAGAGGGCGGGCAGGTGGGGGTTTACTCACTTCCCTCCAGGTGGGTCTGTGGGTTCTTGTAGAGGTGCTCGATACGGCCAGTGTTGAAGGAGCTGGACCGGCGGACGATTCCATGCACCTGTAGACACAACACAGAGTATGCAACTGGACTCCCAACTAGGGATGGGGTCATTCCGAAATGCATTCCTCAATTCCAGGCCAAATCAGGAAATGGAACTGGTTGGGATTGGAGAGGAAAAAAAAAAACTACGGTGAGCAGAATTGGAATTGAATTCGAATTTCAGGGAGATTTAGAAGTTCCAGCTCCAGTTCCATTTCCTGGTTTGGATAAATGCATTTCAAAATGGCCCCAACTCTGCTCCCAACCATGGGACTTAAGGAATTCCCCCTAGAAGCACATTAAAGAGTATATGTCTCTTGAAGTGAAAAACCCTAAAAGTATCTTCTGTTGAAGGATATGACAGTAATTGTAGTTTATTTTATACTAACAATCTGAAAATATACAAAAACATGAAATCTGAAAGTGAAATAAACAGTTTATTTCATATGGGGTATAGTCAAGTGCTTTCTTCATACTTTATTATTTTTCGAGGTGTGATGCATTAGTGCTAACCACAGCTAGCTTTGCATCCCACACTCACTATATGTATAAATGATGAAAGAAAGGGAGTAATGCACTTAGTGGAACTGTTGCCCTTTGACGTAGTGGAAGACTGGGCCACCGCAATAAGGAAGAGGGCAGAGGGTAAGGGGCCATCTGGGGATCAGGGCCAGCATTTCCACCGTGGCCAAGACCTTGTGAAACCTTATATCCACTAAAACTATTAATATGAACTTAACTATGGTGCTTGCAGAGGTTCGTATTCACATCAGGATTAGCAGTAAGACAAAACAAGTCAAATCCAGCACGTCTCTAAGGGCCCAATCCCAGCCAAGTTAGCTGATAAGGAAGCACCTTATAACCAGCACGGGACATTTCAGGCTCTACTTTATGTCTCGCATCAGACTGCAGCATTTCCTATTCCCCTTTCTTAATACTTATAGACAATTCACTAGTGAATCTGCAGGTGACACTCCCTCTCCATTTGAGTGGCAGAGGAACAATAAAATGGTACAAAAAAAGATATTGTCTCCAGTTGTTCTGCTGACCAGATTTAATCTGAGTCACCTCAAAAATTAAAAAAAAAAAATCAATTTTGTAAGTATGTGGATATGTTGGTTAGGATTCTGTGTCCATGATTGGAAGGTTACCCACTGAAACCCTCACATGCTATGGTTAGCACAGGAGTTCACCAGTGTGCCCTTGAGCAATTACTCAAAGGACTGTCTGACCTTGCTCTCATTTAGATGTTACTTAGAATCTGTTAAATAAATGAAATTTAAAAAAATAGTACTAAAATGTGGGGGCATGGTGGTGCAGTGGTTAGCACTGTTGCCTCACACCTCTGGGACCCGGGTTCGAGTCTCCGCCTGGGTCACATGTGAGTGCAGTTTGCATGTTCTCCCCATCGTCGTCGTGGGGTTTCCTCCAGGTAGTCCGGTTTCCCCCCACAGTCCAAAAACATGCTGAGGCTAATTGGAGTTACTAAATTGACTGTAGGTGTGCGTGAGTTAATATGCCCTGCGATGGGCTGGCACCCCCATCCTGGGTTGTTCCCTGCCTTGAGTCCATCGATTCCGGGATAGGCTCAGGACCCCCCGCGACCCAGTAGGATAAGCGGTTTGGAAAATGGATGGATGGATGGATGGATGGAGTAGTAAAATGTGAAAGGGTGGGTATCCTAACAGATTATGTAGATTTTATTATGTGGTTAAAGACAAACCAGAGACTGGTTTGTCTTTATGACAAACCATGGCTGTCCAATGTCCATTGCTGTAACAGACTTCCTGTTACAGCAATGGACATTATTTTGTATTCACTCCGTTCCATTGTTGCCACGGCTTTATTGGGTATGATTGAGTACGAATTCCCAATTGGTTAAGTGCAAATGTCTGACAAATATCACACATAACATTATGTTCTAGACATTCTGATTATTTTTCATTCTGGAGAACAGGAACTAAAACCACTCCTCCTCTACACACAGGCACAACCCACTCTTACTGCAGTCCTCATTGGAGACCAGAAATGATTGAGGATTTAAACAACCAAACCAAAGCCTGAATCCTTCTCTCAGAACCCACTACAGCACATCAACATGGGGGTTGCTGTCGTCGAGATAGAGGCCCGATGCCAAGAACAGTGAAACAATCTCAAACACACTGCACGCGCCACGAGACAGGGCGTGAGAGGGAGAGAGAGACTTCCTGGCCAGGGTGCAGGGATTAAAGGCTTTGGGGATGCGCTGGACCACTGGACCAAGGGTGGTGGCAGACTGGGGGTGGGGGGGGGGGGGGTCATAGGAAGCCCTGCGGAGATGAGATAAAGCCTGGGGCCTGACCGCAGGGAGTGTAGCGCACCACCGCACCCTGCCCCCGTCTTCCTCTATTCACTGCAGCTTCCTGCATGGCCGCCCGCTACACTCTACCCTCTACCCACAACAGAGCAGGACCTTCTGATACTCGACCAGGACACAGTGTGTTAGTGTCTGCTTCAGACCAGCCACAAGCACCTGCCAACCAATTCACAGACGTTCCAGAAAGCCCATCTTCCATAAGCAATCGCAAGGGTAGTATAAATGCTTAGCCATAAAACAGTATGCTAGTTTGACTTAATTAACAAGGCACAGCTGGATCATTGTTGAAGTCCAGGCTACGTTATCCCCAAGAGCCAAGCCATTCAGAATGGCCTTCAGAGAAAAACATGAGCCATCTTAAAAGTTTTTGTTGTTTTGATTCAGTCTGTGCGACAACAGAGCTGGATAGATCTCAAGTCAAACCAGCCCTGTGCTGAGTAACCAGTCAGCTTCTGCTAGTGTTACAACCTAATGCAACATGGATCATCCCCTGCTCTGTAGGTGTGTCACACTACTTTCCGTTCACATTGCACAGCGATTGCATAATCTAAAAAAAAAAAGTGGGAAAAAACTGAAATAAAACTATAAAAGTATATTGTCCTCCTGATTAGTTTGGGAGGGGCTTTATTCTGAAAAGTTTGTGGGTGTGTGTGAGAAGCGGGAGTATGGGATAGAACTGGAGAGCATAATATACAGAAAGAGGGAGAGTCAGAAAACGCATCTGTCCTGAGACGTATAACAGCAGCAGCAACACTCGCTATGCGTATCCGAGGAACCAGATGTCTAGAAGTACAGTACTGACTCACCTCATAGCCCTTCTCCAGCAGGAACTCTGCCAAGTACGAGCCATCCTGCAGGGACAAATCATGGAATGGGTTAAGACACATTGCTGTCACTGTACATCTCTGATCTGTTCATTTTCACTTTTTTTCTTTTCAGGATAACAGCATACAGAGCAGACAGAAGCAGAGTTGTTACTCATTACTCAGAATATTTTTAGCTAATCATTCAATGTTCCATAATTCCTATGCTATTGAAGTCTGTTTCACATATATTCAAAGCTTATCCATTGTGCTGGAATAATAAATCATCATGCAGAAGGCAACAGAACAGTTGTCCACTTCACAGAGTACTGTCTTAGTATTCAGCCAACTTAATGGCAAAAATCTTGATCTCACACCCCAGTTGTCTCCAGTTGGGAGGGGGGGGGGTAACAGAAACAAAATACATTGTGGTTTACTGAACAAAATAGGGTTCTCTTTATTAAAAACTCTGCCAATATTGCTCCAACCTACTAATAAACTAAAATTTACTCAAGAATAAAATCAAAATTAATAATCTTTCATGTAAACAAAAATTTAAAAAAATATCCATAAGCTACATTTAAAAAATGAATCGTACCTGAACCATATCGTATTCATATTAGCAGCTTTCAGCTTCACATTAGAGCTGTGCAACACAAATATGGTCACAAAATAATAAACAAATCATAACAAAATATCCATTAGGGTGCAGCATGTAAAAACAGCCGTGCTGTACTGGTATTCACATTAACACCTTCCAGCTCCACATCAGGACACACGCACGTGTAGCGGCGTGGAATCATCCCCCCCCCTTTCCGAACGTTGCTCGGGGGGAAACACACAAACACACAAAGGTTCCGCATTTGCTGCATTCGGTCAGTACATAATCGTACCGAACCGAAAGACCCGTATGGAAAATTGTCAGTAGGAAAACAAGTACCGTTACGCTCCTATAAGACAGCATTACAAACCACAGGCTAAAAACCCTCACACAACTTAACACTGTCCAGGATGACCAGACACAGCCATGAGATACAGACACATACTGGTGTAGACCACATGGTACAGCTTCAGATTGTGTAAGGATTTGTACTGAAACTACGCACCAGCTACTGCAGGAAGGAGGGACTCAGACACACACTCAGCATAAATTATTTTTCGACACTATTCAAACTGTCTCATAAAAAAAGAAGAAATAAAAGAAATACAAATGAAAACTACACAACGTAAAAGGAAACAGAAGCTGTGAAATACACAGTGCTATTGTAAGAAACATAAACATATAGTTTAGGGGACGAGGTTGAGATGCGGTTTGGTTTCTCCAAGGCTGCGTCACAGACTTACATTTGTTTCAATAGAAAGTACACAAATCCCACACAACGCTTACAAAATAGGACAAGAAAAGCTCTGTTCACTTTTATTGGCCTGGGCTTCTGTTGAGGGCTGCTGCTCCGCATGAGGTGGCATGGGAGCCCAGGCCCTAGAGCTGCCATACTGTGGATGTTGTAGTTGTCAATAAGCTCCTGTTACCCTAACTCACATGTGCCACTCCTCAGACTTTCCTGTCACTCTTGCACATTTCAAACTCTCGTGCGCACACATGCGTTTGTATTCACATGTAGATGGGGACCGTCCATCCCAGCAATGATGACCATAACCCCTACCCATCCAAATAAAATACAAGGCGCGCACGCACGCACGCGCACCGCGCACGCGCACACGCACACGCACACGCACACGCACACGCACACGCACACGCACACACACACACACACACACACACACACACACACACACACACACAAAAGAGGCCATTTTGCTGCTCAGGTTACACCCATTGACACAGCAGGATGTTCCACTGCAAATGCACTGCAATTTAGGTTAAGCAGAATGTCCGGGATATCAGGACCCCATCTGACCCTTGAACTACCGACCTTCAGACCCGTGTCCTCAGTCCACTCTGTGAAGCTGGCCAATATTAAATGAACATGGAAAACAGAAAAAAAAACTGCTCTCCTCTGAATGGTGAGGTCAGACCTGTGAAAACCATTAGCGAGTGCAGGATCAGAGGAGCGCTCTTCCTTGGGATTAGGCGGTGCCTCAGCCTTTCACCTCTGGAGGGTCTGAAGGTCACTTGCCACAACATGTCTAGTACCGGTGGGTGGAGCTGTCTACCTCACTGATCGAATCAAAACAGTCAGGGGGGCACATTTGTCACTAGTTAGGCCTTCTATTCTCAAAATTTATTTTGTATGTAAATGCAAAAGTACTGTACTCCATATCCCGACAGTCAACACCACTACTTTCAATAAACAAGTATTATTAATTAGGGGTGGGCAGTGTACTGGTATCATAGTCATTTCCGGAGTGATTGTGCGCCACGACATGGATAACGATCTATTTATGAAAAACAGACCATTTTATCTTCTTAAAAGTTTCAGTTGTAATCTGACTACTAGTCCTAATAAAATCTATGTAACCAGTTTATCTGAGTTATGTGAATTTTTATTTAAAAACTCACTCTGTGTCACAATAGCAATTTAACAAATTCAAAATGAACCAATTTTGCGTAATTATACACATTAAAATAACCTGGTTTTATGTATGTATTATATATATATATATAAATATAAAATGGCACCTTCTGCCCCACCTTGAACGTGAAGTTAATTTTATTTAATTTTATGTTCTATATAGCACCAGATCACAACAGAAGTCATTTAAGATTACCTTTCCTGTAGAACAGTACTATACATTGTCAAATTTACAATTCTCCTCTGCTCTCTGTATTGCGCATGGCGGAGTTCCGCCCCGATGCACGTGCACACACACAGGTGAGCACACACAGGTGAGCACACACAGGTGAGCACACACAGGTGAGCACACACAGGTGAGCACACACAGGTGAGCACACTGCCACCAGCGGACAGAGAACGCGCGTCGAAAAATATCCGCGTCTTTTAAACACTCCCAGGATGGTGAAGAACTATCACTATTTTAAGCTGTCACTTTTATAGCCTAACAGTTAATGTATTTGCAGGTCAAGACAAACATCCGCAATAGACTGAAGGAGACCATCCTGCAGCTTGCATGTGGGTCTCAATAAATGGGCCAGACGTTTCTGACTTCCCATATCAAGAGGCTCTAGAAATGTTCTTCCAGAAGCCCAGAAAGATACACTGCAGTGACAAACCTTTGTGGATAACTGTCGTGAAAGGAAATGTTCTGATGTTTAATTGAGGTATATTGATTGCTGTCATTAAAAGAAACACATAAACATCATGAATCCTGCCAGTATCCGTCTAAACATGATCATTTTAGGTCATATTGCCCACCCCTAATATAGATCCATCCATCCTCAATCCTAGTCAGGGTTACAGGGAGCCTGGAGCCTATCCAACACCTTGAAACGTCAGATCAGGTCAGGTTGGGGAGCATGCACTGAATCTCCTTGGGATCCCGGCTGGCGATCCCCCAGGCAGACACACGGCCCAGTCCCACACCCTGGAAATGGCCATCCATCTGCCGCATCCATCTGCCGCAACCAGGTGTTACACGGGCGTCCCCCTGGCCTGGTCCAGCCACTTCCTGAGAGCCGGATCACCCTCAAGGAAACGCACCACATGGTTGTAGTGTCATAACTGACACTCCGTCACAGTGCGGGTAAGATGCCATTTTCGGGCCTCCTCTAGCAACCGCTGATTCAACACAAAGTCAAACTAGCGGCACCCAAGGATTCTCCAAAGAGACACAGTACCGAAGGAGTCCAGTCTTCATCTCGGCTCACTGGCTGGCGTCCATGTCTCACAGCAATACAGCAAGAAAGGGAGCACCAGGACTCTAAAGACTTGGACCGTCGTCCTCTTGCAGAAATAGCGGGAACGCCTCACACCCTCCACGCCTCCAGTGACCTCATGACCCCCCCTTCATAGGACTTCATAGGAAGAGTCACCAGAGACATGAATGTCACTGCTGAGGTAAGTAAATCTCTCGACAAGGTCGAAATTCTCCCCGTAGGCAGACATGCTACTGATGGTTGTACCTATGAAGTCATTAAAGATCTTGGATCCTGGATCTTGGTCTTTACCCAGGACACCCGCAAGCGCAGACACTCAGACTCCTCGCTCAGTCTCGGAAGCCCCAATCAGAGCCTCCATTGACTCCACTAAGATCACAGCATCGACGGCAAAGTCAAGATCTGTAAATCTTTCTTTACCAACAGATGCCCCAGAACTGCTAGACTCCACGACCCTGCCCAACACCCAATCCATACAAGCACTGAACAGAGTAGGAGCAAGAGCACACAACAAGTGAACCCCAGAATCAACTGGGAAGCTCGCGGAGGTTCTCCCTCCATTCTGCACAGCATTCACAGTACCAGAGTACAGGCCGGCCATGACATCAAGCAACTTCAGGGGGATCCCATGAAGACTCAGGATGTCCCACAGGGCAACTCGATCGATTGAGTCAAACACTACGAAAAAAAAAAAAAAGACAAATACTGCAAAGAACCTCTGCCAATATTCGCGCTTGCACTCGATGAAAATCCTCTGTGGCAGGATTCGATCTATGGTAGACTTCTTAGGTGTAAAACCAGACTGCCCTGGTCACCGACAGGCAAGCAAGTGATCACGGATCCTGTTAAGGATGACCTTATCCGGCAGTGAAAGCAGTGTTACCCACCTGTAGTTGCCGAAATCCAGGACAATCAGCCTTCCCATTCCACATAGACAATACAATGCCTGCAATGCCAGGAGGATAGCCTTACCATCAGCCATTACCAACGGCCTTCCCTACACCCAGCTGATTCACCACCCGTGCAATCTCAGTGGGTCGCAGCTGATTGGAGGATCAGCCTTGAGAACTTGTGGACCCAGAGATGTCCAATGTCCTTTAAACAACTGCTCAAAGTAGCCGGCTCAGCAGGTCACAACTGCAGTGCCATCCGTAAGGACTGTTCCATCACCAGCCCTAACTGCAAGTCTCCAAAGAACAGATTCAGCTGTACGTAATGCTTCGATTACTCTGTAAGCAGGGCGTGGGTCACAAGACCACAGATGGGGGTGTCACCTGCTCACAGATTCGTCTAACAAGCCTCCTTATCTGGCCTCAGAGACTCACAGCCATCCTCCCCAGTTCCCGATGCACACTGGAATTGCCACCAAGTCATGCGCTATGTCTCCTCTCGATAATATTCAGGGTGCCCTGCAAGATGAAACATGTTCAGTACTGGAGTCCCACCATGCGGCTCAGGCCATTGGAATCAGGATCCAACAACCCGTAGCCCCTGGCCTTTCGCAAAGTCAAGGAACATGGAGCCACTCTCACCCCGGTCTCCAGACCCATTGGGACTGACACAATCCTCAGCCACCTTGTCAGTGCCAGTAGTCGCATTGAAGTCACCCATGACCAGAGAAGTGTCACCTCGTGGGAGTTGCAAGTACAATGTCTCCCTGAATGAGACATCACACACCGCGGTCAGAGCATAAACTGAGACACCCAAGGGGTGCCCGAGTCTCATAATATGCTTGTTGAAAGGAGAGACATGAAGCACCATTGGGAGGAGCCGATCCACCACAGCAACAGCTACTCCCCGAGTATGGCAGCCATCAGAGCGACCAGACCAAGAGTAGGTGTATCCACCTACAGAGATCTGGCCACTCCCCGGTCTGCGTACCTCAGAGTGATGCTACTGAAATGCGGAGTTTACAAAGCTTCCCCCGACAGCAGAAGAAGATGGTCATCTTATCAGAGGGAAATGACATTCCATACACCTACCCAGATGGGGTGCATCAAACTGAGACCCAAGTGTCAGCATGCAACAAGCGATGCCTCAGCAGCACACCAGCCCCGATCCCCAACAGGCCAGAACCTATTAGCTCTCCAACGGTTTTGAGTGAAAAACCTAAATTTTTTCGGTCCCCTCACTGCAAATTCACGCAAAATACAAGAAACAGGAAAGATCACAGAGCGATTACTGCGAGAAATCATGTGAGAGGCTACTGTGAACACAGTCAGTGCCCTCTAAACCAGCACTATGTGTGTGTGTGTAATTTTATATACATATAAAATGTTATATTTTATATATAAAATAAAATATAAAAGTACTGGACATGTTGTGTATCATCTACTAGCCTTCATGTGTAGTCTGCAGCTTTTGCAAAACTCCCAAAGAAGTTCCCATTTCATTTCTTATGGTGACCCCATGATATATCGAAACCACGATGGGGAGCTTTGCAATGCAGAAGGGTCAACTGTAGTTACTAAATTCATACTAACCAAAAACCAAAAGTAGGCAGGTGGAGATCTTTAAAACAGGAAACCTATTCTATTTAGAGCATAAAATGTCAGAAGCAATCTGGGTCTCCCTGAGCCATAAGACAACAAGGAGTTTGGTTTTTGGAAGTCTGGATTTCGTCATGGTAACAGTATAGGATTTCCCAAAACTCTACCCACATTAGAATTCGGTGCCGGCATCTTGACTTCTCACTCATACCAAAATGTAATGTTTTCCTGCATCAGTGCCAATTCCCCCCCCCCCCATTTCCGTGTAAAACAGAAAAAAAAATGCATGAGCAGGCTACCTTTCTCAAAAACAAGACTCCCTTTCAAATGAATATCAGCCCTGAATTATCCAGTAAACTCCACCTCTGAAAATGGCACTTTCTTGCCAGCTCCCATGGCACCCATTTTCCTGTTTTCCCTGACCAGAAGGTTTGGGATTAGATGACTCCACCCCCGACCCGCCCGTTTTCCACCACACGGGAGGCTTTTGGCTCAAACTTACAGCAACCAGTCATATAAACCCAACATGCAATGACTACCCAACTTTCGGAATCACTATGGGTGAGAACTGATATCTGGGACACACACTCTGTCAGTGATAATTACTCACAGTTTGCAGTTGAAATTCCATGGCTAAATGCTAATAAGGCCATAATGTATTCTACATGGAGCCGAGGAAGCTCGGTGTCAGTCATCATTACTATGAAAAACAGCAGTCAAGGCTTCTGTATAATAATTGTTTGTCTGTTCTGTGCCCAGGCACCTTCAGCGATTACACTAGATGTGTACAGTGCCCTTGTCTGACTAACTGTGCTCGAGCCCACCTCTTCAAGCGGTCACACTACACAAACGAACTGGACTTTAGTTATCAAACATGCTCGGGCATGGTACGGATTGCCTAGTGAGAGTACACCCTATAAGACCTGAAGCTCTTACAATCACCATTGGCCTATAAAGTCCCATGAAGTGAACTACCACCTGGGTTTCTAAGCATCCCACACCCAAAATTACCTTAGCACACAGAGAAAACCGAACCTAAGGACCACGTTTATGTACGTCAGCACTTGAGGTTTCTCTTGGCAAATGCTGCCAAACATTTGTTTTACTGTGCAAAATGCAGGCAGGCAGCATTTATGAGCAGCAGTATTTCACATTTTTTAATGCTCTTCTCTAGTCGTGACGTAAGCACTTCCAGGACCTGGTACTTGAAACAGATCTGAGAACACATGCGAGTATGAAGATGACCGGGGGCATCCAATCAGTTCAGGGGGCAGGGTGAGGACCGACCACTGAGAGTAGGGTACATTTCATCATTTATGGTATGAAAAACAACCCTTTGACTTCCCTTCACAGAAAAGGGATGGCTTAACATTTTCCTTTCCCTGAGAGCAGAACATAAAATATTTTATTTGGAAGTTCCACACATTGTTTTATCAAACATCAACAGTTCTTCTCACCACTGAACTGAAGTCTTACAACATGAAACATTGCTGCAGGCTGCTCCCAGTTGGGCCTGGTGTCATACTGGGCACACCCGGCCAGCAGCAGGGGGCAAAGCAGTTAAGAACCTATATTCACTTAACATTCCTCAGGTGTCATATCTTTGAAGTCTATAAAACTCACAATTGAAAGGCCTCTCAAAAATATCTCTGTAGGGTGACCTGTTAACAATAAGGGTAAGAAAAATAAAAGACAATTAAAAAAAAAAGCTGCGACTTGCTTTATGTACTAAATAACATCAGCAATGATAGCTGTGATGTCACGTCTTCAATAAACAGCCCTATGAAAAGCAATGAATGGAACCATACATTTTCTGAAAAGAGACACAAGCACAAACACGCAGTTTATACACACATACACACACACACACACACACAAGTGCACATCATCAGCACTGTGACAGGCCCTTTAGAAGGCAGGAACCAGATCTTTGATCATGTTACACTAAGCAGCAATACGATATGCATATATGCGCACACAGGTCTCTCCAAAAGCAGAGACCCGAGAAATAGGATGAAGAAACTAAAAAAAAAAAACTGATGTTTAGACACCAACATATGTAGACACACACCTATACGCATTGCCAGGTCCAGAGGAAATGGGCTTGGCATCCTTTAGCGGCCCGCAGTGCCATCCTTATGCATTTATCATAGGTATGCACGGTTAGACTGTACCCAGAATCCGCACACAGGACAGCACAATCGGTGCGGGCAGTGATTGCAGCAGACCAGTCAGGGGGGGTCTCGAGGGAGTGCCATAATGTCAAATCCACTGTGATAAATGGGCCTTATCTGGTGCTGGTCAAACTGGGAAACACTCTCTGTTTCCCCCAGATTACATTAGCAGACAGGAAAAAGGTGCGAAGGCAAGTGAAGGAATTCCAGGAGGGCAGACCTGCCCCCCCCCCCCTTTTGTGTCTGCAAGCTTATGTATGCTTTTGCTCATCTGGCAATTGATAAAGAGGGGATGGAAAAGTTCCAAAAAAGTAAGGGCCTGAGTGGCAGGGAAGCAGAGAGGCCAGTTCCAGAAGACAACAGAGCAGTCATCAACGGTGGGGTGGACGCCGTGTGCTGCAAAATGCTCCCAGAGGTCGAGAGATCTGCCCCCCCCGTCCCTCCCACCACACATACTCCCTCTCTTTCTACGTGTTCCCCAGCAGCCCTGAGGAAGCCACACACTTCCTCCCCCTCCAGGGTAACACTCAGGGTGCAAGGCCACGCCTGCAGCTCCACTCCAGCCGTCATTTAGATGCAGAGAAAACATGGCCGAGTTGTAAAATGACTTAAGCGGGTGGGAGGAGTGAAACGTGCGTCTCCGTTTGTCGAAACCTCCTAAATGTCCTCTGAGAATGAAGCCGTGAGTCAGAAGTTTGAACTGCACTGAATTAACACATTAACTACTGAGCGGTACTTTCAAAACTAGGCTGCAAGCACATCTTTGCACTACCGCATAATAATCAATGACAATCAATAAATATATACACATATTTTATGCACATTTTTTTTTTATTAATATGAAGATGGTATGGACCAGAGTCTCCAATGGGCAGGCTGGAGTCCCCTATGGAGAACGTGGGTGGTCCCACATTTTTGGTGGCATTCCATTATTAAACTTATTTATTTATATTCCATTTTTTCCAAGCTGTTGTAGTTATTTAAATTTCTTTCTCTTCTTTTAAATACCAGTAAGGCACTTTGTAAACCCTGTGCTTAAAACAGTGCTATATAAAGACTGACTGGCTGATTGATTAATGAACTAAACAATTATTCAAAATTACCCTTACATTTTTAAGATAGTTTAGGTAAAATACGTGGAAAAACATAGTAAATAACCAACAATTAACCTTATGAGGATAAGCTACCAAAAGGCTGAGACGTATCCTGGTCAGAGTCAACCCCTTAATTTACAGCCACTTAAATGTATCACTTCCTTGACGTAGGCCCTTATCCTGTATCCTGCCCGGCGGTCCTCCCAGTCGGCCCGCCATCCTCCACGCGCTTGGGGGCTTTAATTCGCTTCGCCCTCCAGTGCGGTCAGGTTTATGAGGTTTTGACCGGGTGTGACTGCTCGTATCGCTTACTCAGCTAGTGCTGTTATTCACAGCTATGGCCACACTGCTGATGTGCAGAGAACAGATCATCACACACTCAGATCAGGGAAGCAAAATGAACAGCAAAAATCCCCAACTGCCTGATGACCACAGAACAAAAACACTAATCATCAGGTAAACCAGGACTCATGGCACAGTGCTGATACCCTCCAACCTCTGGAAAATGCTGTCGCCGTGCCAATCCAAATCAGAGCCAACCCTTCCAGAAGCTGCTACTATACACAATTTACAGCTGAAATCTCTCAGTCACAGTCAGGTACAAGTGTTATTTTGAAACATTTAAGTTGCTGCTTGAAAATTACTACTTGTAGAATTGACAAAATTTTTCTGGACAAAGAAAACCAACAATGCGGGTTAACAAACTGTCCTCTGAAAAGGGCTGATATTTGTCTTCCTCACAAATCATTTGGCTGATTAAGTGTAAACTCTTCTCTGCCATCCACTTTAATACGGTAAATCTCTTTTTGTTTACTACAGTATGGTGTTGGGGGGGGGGGGGGGGGGGGCTGGGTTAAGAAGTGCTGAAGTGCTTCACAAGATGTTTGGACTATGACAAAAATACCCCAGGAAGGAAGTCTGAGGGTCAGTTTTAGAAGTTGTTTCAAATGAGATGCCAAAATGCACAACTGCAACTGCTGGTATCGAGTATAACCCTACAATTATACGTGCCCCCGACGATATGCCATCAAATGTACAAGCATAGGCTGGGTTCTGCGGTCAGGGCTCCCCAGGTCCTGTATCCTCAGTGAGGCGTCACCCTTTCAATTGCGAAGTCGAGCCTATTTGTGAAAGAGATGCTTGATTCTGTGTTTCTCTTTTCAACAGCCATGTAACAACTCAACTCTTATCTACTGAGCACATGCTTTGCTGCTCAGTGGGGGGTTATTTATTTCTTTTAATAAAACCATAGCCACCCATGGTTCACTACAACTGGTCTTTCGCCACCCCCAACTGTGCTCGAAGGCTCCAAACATGGCTGACTGGGGCCAGTTTTCATATTACAGGGTGGCACACAATGGCAGAGGCTTGCCCTCCACCCGTAACACTAGCGGTGACCTTACAATGGCCAAGGCGAACATGTGACCACTGCGGATGTGTGTTACCACCGCGATAGACCTACTACAAAATGCGATTGGTATCTCTGACAAAGCATACTGCTTTTGGAGGAAATCGGACACTCAGCCCTGAAAACTATACATTAGACTGGTATTTCCACAGAAAATCTACAAAAGCGTTTCCTAGAAGATAAAAAGAATCCAGAACTAGAGAGAGCACTGACTATCAGTAGTAAAATCCTTCGTTCTACCTTCAACAGATCGTCACGTGGACTTCAAGTCTCGGAAACTGCAGAAAGGGAAATATAAAGACAGGGGATACAGTGATGGGCACTAACTTGGTAAGAAGTGGACTGTCCAACACCCGAGTCATACCATTCACAATAAATCTATCCTAATGTCAGAAAATCCATCATTATGATAAAGTACAGTTATTAATCTTTCAACATTTCAGGAGAGCAGCACCCAAAAAAACATTTCCCTCAATTTAAGATACCAACAAAAATGAAAAGACAAAAGGGGGTTAAAATAATAATGGAAAAAAACATAAAACAAGGCAAAATATATCTCAATATGTATTTAAAATGGACACCAGTTATCCTTACATTAGGGGTTATGTATAGAAGCTTGACACATTGATAAGTGGGTGGATATGGAATTATACACTTCAGCTACAAAGGAAGAGCAAGGTAATGCACTAGAGAGCACAGATTTTGCCAGATTTAGAGCTACAATCCAATTCCAGTTCTCTTAACCTAAGAATACCCTTCAAAGTCAGTTTCATGTCCGATTTCCAAAACGTTTCAGGTGCACAAGCATCCAGTCGTCAGTACAATGGTTTTAAGGTTTCAGACACAGATTTATCCCAATTCAATTCATAAAGTAAGTGGAACTGGATTTAAATATTACAGGTGCTAAAGTATATAATCAAGTATGAGATGCCATCATTTAAAAATGACATTTAACAATACCATTTTTCATAAAAAAAAATATATTACTGATAATTAGGACTAAGGGGTTTTTACGTGTGATAGATTGAAATCCCATAAAATTTCTGAAAAACTACTAAGATACACATAAAAAAACAGAACAACACTAAACAAAAGTAAGTCTATGGCTATGAGTCTATGCTTCCTTTATGCTGAAGAAAAATCGCCAGGGGAAATACCACAGGCATTACATGGCTCCCCCTACTGGCTTGTAGATGTAATCACTTGCAGGAAAGAGAATTTCAGACTTATGGCAAATGCCCTTTTCTGCATCTTCCAAAATTATTAACTCTCCCAAATCAGACACCCCTCTGACTTCCGTGCAAATTAAAAAGCAGGAAAGGAAAACAATGCGATAGAGGAAAAGCACATTTTTTTGGAGGGAGAAAAAGTTTACGATGTCTAGGAAGGAAACAGCTCCCAAAAAGATCCACATTCAACGCACCAAACGGGAAAACGAAGCCAACAAACAAAATAAAAAGCCTGCCTGCGTGCAAAAAAGCAATTCCACATCTGTAATGATCATTTACCTCCATGTACAAATCAATGTCATTACTATTACCTAGACACGGGGAGGCGTAATCAAAGACAGGGACTGGACAGAGGTTGGTGCCAAAAGCCATCAGGTTGAATACGGACTCCATGATACTACCGTTACAAAAGATGTTAGATTTTTCAGTACAACATAGCCGAGAAAGCTGACCACACACCGTAACATTCCTTACCACTCCGCACAGACAGACACACACAAAACCGAATATTTCTCTAGCTGCCAAGTTGTTACTGTAACATCCTGGCAAATGCAGGAATGAGGAGGTTCACCGTTCGAGTTCAGCTGTGAGGTTCTGAGCCAAGTTCAGCCCTCATTTGTTGTGGCTCCGTTTTTTTCTTTTTATGATACAGCCGGGCTGCCCGAAAATCAAGATGAATCGAGATGGAAGTGAAGGACGTGAAATCGGATTAGAATAAAAGGTTCCAAAGGGGTTTTCATCTGGCTGCAACTGGCATCAGTGCACTGGACAGCAGCTCCCCAGGGGGGGAGATGTCAAGGATGGCTGTCCCAAGCAGCCCACAGGCACACTGGAGGGCCTGTTTTCAGCCTTTCCCCACCTACCCTACCCAAGACCACAGCCACAAAAGCACAGGAAGGAGATGTCAGAGACCAGAGACATCGTTCGCCCATTAATGTGACAAGCACAATCTTCAACAAAAGACCCCACCTCCCACTCCAGGGGAGAGACAGCTTACAATTCAACGCAACAAACCCAGGCTGGAAGTAGGGGAAGGCTAACAGTCTAGACCTCAATTAAATTCACATATCCCTCATTTAAAATCTTGATGAAATAATATACAGAACAGTGACTACAGAAGAATCATTTGAGGTCAAACAGTATTTATTAAACTTGTTGAATACGAGGGAATAAGGTCCAACTGTTTAGCTTTACATTGGGCTGAGCAGGACTGGGTGTTATGAGCAAAATATCCCCTCCACAAAAAAAGTACCCTTGTGTTCTCAGGTCAGCGTATAGGTCAGTTATAGGGAAAGTACACTGACTATGGACTATCAGCAATGGTAGGAACCCATCAATCACCACACCTTTATTAAACAGTTTCAGCGCAAGTCAATGGGCAATGGAAAGCAAGGCATTTACAATGAACAGCCTATAGGGGCACTGCATGCAATGCAGGCTATATACATAAGCAGCCATCCTAATTCCTCCAGACAACAGATTTCGAAGAGATTCCAGCTACGAATTCAGTCATCACATCTCCTCCCCGCCCCCCATCTAACTAAGAACATCTTATTGAAAAGAGAAAGAGGTTATGTACCATATTTAAAGACACACTCCAGGGGTTACTGTAGATACAAATCAAGTAAAGATGTTGGAAGCCACTCGAAAACGACATGAAACCTGCTACTTATTTAATCCACTCAGAACTTCGGATCTCATTACAGTGCGGAATCCATCTTCGGGAATGAATGTAGACAGATACTGTGTTTTATTGTTATTATTTCTGGCAGAGAGAGTGTGCTGACTTCTGTGCCGCAGCGGCCAAAGGTCCACACCCAGATGGTATTAGCGGTACAACAGAGGATACATCAAACACGCTTTTCCAAGCATATATGAGCAGCATGGGCCAGCAGGAGGGCTGTCCAGCAGGGACGCACATCTCATCCTGCTCTGATTCCCATCAACGTTTTTAACTCTATTGTAGCGAAGCCCATTCTTCCTACCAAAACGAAACACAGTCATAGTCTCCAAATTTTTCCAGCAGGGGGTCAGGCCTGACTCTGTACAGACTAGTAGCCAATTTGCTGCACAACAAAACACTGTACAGCTACTACTCCTGTCGTGGTGAAGGGTACAAAGTATGTAGAGCTAGGTCAGTCTTTATGCAACCCACACGCACACAATCTGGATTCAGAAGTTAGCTGCCAGCTTAAATTCCAGGAAGGGCCCTACTGTTTGTATTAGTGATACACCAATAAGGAAATTTCTGGCCGATACTGATAGCTGATTGTTTTGACAATTGATAATGATGCAAATACTGATTGTTTGGGAGGTTCTGCTTAAATATGTTTAAAGGGCCACTACAGCCAAATAAAAAAAATTAATTGCATTCTAAAAATATGAAAAAGTATTTTTTGGTAAGGAAACAACTTATACATGAGTCCCAGAGCACTAACTTTCATAACTGTATACATCTTGATTTTTTTGTAACATTTATAAACAAAAAAGGGGCTGACCGTCAAGTGTTATCAATTTCCAAGTCATATATTCTATTTCCGCATTGTCTGCAGTGAATTTTCTTTTGCTATCAAATGTTTGCATTACTGACGAACCAGCGTTATTTGGCAGTACTACAGCCTATTGGAACAGATTTATTTTTCATAAACTCTTCATACTGTTCACGCTAACCTTAAGGTCAGCAATCAAATTTTAGCAGAGCAATGTTTGCAAAATGCATTTCTAACCTTGTGTTTATTAACATTAAAATAATTTCAAACAGCAATTTTTTTCCTGTTTTATATGTGGGTCAGCATATTAAAGGGAATTGTCGGCGGTAAATATCGGCTCATTTTTTAACCATCTGCCGATACCAATAGTTGACAAATCAGTACATCTCTAGTTTAAACAGAAATTTAAGTCCTCCAGTGAAACACAAATGTTTCACCGGAGCATCATGAAACAAAAAATCCAAGGGAGACCCCAAACTGTTGAGCAGCTGAAATTCTATATCAGGCAAGAATAGGACAACATTTCACTGTCAAAACTCCAACGACTGCTCTCCTCAGTTCCCAAACATTTACGGAGTTAAGAGAGGAGGTGAGGCTGGGATCAAATTCATGTTGAGCATATAGTTCTCGTAAAACAAAATATCTCTGTTCCGACATTTGATATGTTGTCTTTGTTCTATTTTTAATTAAATATGGGTATACACAATTTGCAAGCCATCGCATTCTGGTTTTATTTACATTTTACACAACATCCCAACTTTTTTGGAAACAGAGTTGTATATAGCAGCTTTTCGTATTAGGAAAGATGTTTAAACAGCTCTGAAGGGAACACAAAAACAGAGTCAGTTATGAAAACCACTAAAGATAGGCCAAAGGCTTGTATACCTGTATACCATAACAAAGTATTAATAATTTAATGAACATATAGGTATAGTTCCTTAAAAGTAAAACCAACCTGTCTTTCAAAGTACAAAAAAAAAAAATTCTGACTGAAGCAAGTTGCCGAAAATAAAAGCGGATAACATGCCATGTTTTAGGTGGATTTCAAGTTAAAGATATGTGCCAAAACAAATTGGAATCTTTTTATCTGAGGAATAAACGGGTATTGTTTAGGGCAGGGAATCAGGCCTGACCTCACAATTCGATTTTGATTCTTAAATCCCAGACTGAATTCCATTTGGACTATTCAATCTATGTTTAAAATTTTAGGCACACTACTAAACTGTTACCAGACTGTGGGCGTAAGTAAACGTTTGTATAATACCGAAAAGCCGGTGTCCGGGCAAATGTTTCACCTGTCATCCAAAGCCGTGGTGATGATTGCACATGTGCCAAATAATCACTATTCGTGACATAATTCTGACAGCCCTAACTGCAAAGCAAAGTAATCATTTAATTTACCATTGCATGACAAAAATGAGATTATGAAAAACAATATATAAGCAACATGAAATTTATTCTTGTACTTGAATACGCCGTAAATACACCAAAGTATTTTGGTTACACTTTTTCCTCTGCGGTTTTTGTACCCAGCCAATAATAAATTATACCTTCACAATTTTAGTTCATTTGCTTC
The DNA here is from genome assembly GCF_023856365.1 of Brienomyrus brachyistius. Classification (NCBI taxonomy): domain Eukaryota; kingdom Metazoa; phylum Chordata; class Actinopteri; order Osteoglossiformes; family Mormyridae; genus Brienomyrus; species Brienomyrus brachyistius. The sequence goes on along the minus strand of NC_064533.1, from coordinate 20,690,297 downwards.
AGTGTTACCCATGATGCTTGAAAAAACATAATTAACAATATTCTCATAACTGACATATCACAACCAATATCCAGTTACGTCTTATATGGTTTGCTTTTATTTCATTTTTGTGATTTGGCTTTTATATAATGTTCTCGCGTCACCATAAATTAGCGCACTGAAAATGACTGGTGTGAGAATAAAGCCCAACTTATCTTGATTTACTTACATTTATTCGCTCTATTACCATAACTGACAACGGACCAGAATGACGTTGTTAAGCGATTGCGCAATAGTATGGCAACCCTATTGGTGAGAGAAAAATTAGTGCAGCCTATACAATAAGAGGAATGATACAAGTAAAATTCAGTGAAAATATTCTCATTCATGAGGAAAAGGCATGAATTAACTAGATCGATCTTAGGATTTTGTGAATCTATATGAAAACGACAAAACCAGGATCGGGATTAATCATAAAATCAATATTTTATCGCACCCCTAGTCAAAATGGTAAAAGCTGTAATTTGCTTTGGATAAAACGTTGAAAAAAATTGGTTGAAACGAATGTAAATCTTCGATATGACAAACCCCGCCGCCACAACTTTACATCACCAAATAAGCTTCAGAACGAAACACAGAACTAGATCACATAGGCCTGCTTCATTTTAACTCTCTTGCAGCTACAGCAATACATTAATTTAAAAGAACAGATGCCCTGTATTGCTTATTCATTTTGTTACTGATATTCTTTTTGGTGAAGAGTAATACAATTGTTATTATAGCCACAATTAGAGAAAATTAAAACTGAAGGTCATCTAACATATATTAGGGGTGTGACGATATACTCACACGAGACGAGACACGATATTGGGTTGACGAGAACGAGATTTCAACAATATTTAAAGGAAAATTTCAAAGAGGAAATATATTACTGGAAAGCGGCCTTTTATTTGATTAATTTGAAAGACAAAAAAATGCTAAATAATGTAGATGTATGGTGAAATGTCTTAAATAATCAAATAATCATATGCAGTAAAGAACAGAATATCTAGCACCATAAAATCAAATGACAGGCTTCACTCCTATATGACTTTTCAATTGAACATAAATAGAATATAAATACAACAATATAAATAACAAAAATAAAATTATCTTTAATGTTTTCTTCACCGGTGCAGTGGATTTAAGTAAAGAGCTATGACGATGCTGCAAACGGCTTTGCAAAGCTGTATCGTTAGCCGCGGTGTACGGCGTTATTTTCCTACAATGCTTACAGATGGTTCGTGTTTTGTCTGTCACCCTTTTGCCGTCTATATTTTCCGTCGGGTACCCAAAATGCGGCCACACAAAAAATTTAAAGTTGTCTGGGGCATCTACTATAGCAATTTCGTCAGACGCCGACATGCTTGCAGCAGCTGATTTGCAGCGCCTTCGCGAAACCACTTTTCGCTCCGACGAGAAATCTCGTCAAGGTGTAATACCGTGAGATCTCGTAACACTCCTAACATATATGTATTCAAAATTCACTTATGGAAATAGACATCAATATAGTGAAACAACTCTGCGACACTAACCCCTTCCCATAAATATATGGGATAAATATTCAAATGAAAGAAAAACACTCAACCTTTCAAACAAACAGCACAGCTCAGGTGCAATGTACTTTACAACATTAACAAGCATTCACCAGGACAAGGTGGTAAGTACACTACCAAATTCACAACCTAAAAAAAAAACCACAAATACACAGCACAATACAAACGAGTAACAGATGGTCTGCCATAATTTTTTAAATTACAAAGTAGACAAACATTAAATTTAACTGCAGAACAGGTGTCTAGCTGTGGGTCAACAGTTCAGTGTATGAGTCACTCAAGCACATTGGTTTGATGTTGCGATCAGCACTTTTACACAGAAGGTTCAGGATTTATATCGGAATGGTGCAGAATTCCCTAGGGAGGTACAGTAAGGAACAGCAAGTCGCGTAATATAAAACCAGATGCTGTTCTAAATACTAAATTCCACACTTAAGTACAAGGCCTTTATTATATTACAGGTATTAGGACAAAATACATCACTGGTCTCCCGTGTGCAATGGCCAAGGGGTAAGGCTGAAAAGGGGAACAGGGCCATTATGGTGGTTGTTGTAGGAGGCATAGCTAAGCATAGTCTGACCCAACGAACACCCAGTCAACCGCTGATTCCCTATCTGATTAGTTTTCATTTCCCTGTCACTGACCACACTTGGCAAGGATAAATATTGGACAGGCACATAGTCTCCGGCTAGATCTCTATCCAGCAGAAGAGGAACGGATGCAGGAAGACTGCTAATGAAGAACTGGCACCTGTGTATTGCCTTGAGGGTCACTTACACATAAAACACTGCTCCTGCAGGATCAAAGAGCAAAGAGTCTGTGAGAATTTCACTTTCTAGGAGGGACCTGTCATCAGATTGGTCTATCATAGGTAGTCTGACAGGGATCAAGAAAAGCTTTAAGTTTTGCCCTTTTGAAGGTCAAGGCAGAAAGAAAAAATCTAGAGGGAAAGGAAAAAGGTCCAAGTTTAGAAACAACAGGCGTTCAGGTCTCCACAGAGCACTTTCACATAAGGTACCCACAGTGCAGCCCACTGAACTCCATCCAGCAAAACCTGGCATTCAGTGGAGCAAAAGTCAATAACAGGAACTCAATCATAACTGCCCCAGTTTCCGGTAGAGTCTCTGTTGAAGCTACCGCACGTGCTTCTGAAACACAGAGGGAGCCTCTGACCAAAGAGCAGGAAAAAGGGCTTTTGCTTTAAACATTTAGTTCTAACATTCTACACCAAAACCCACTCGAAGCCAAAATAAGTAATAACCAAAAAAGGTCACAGGTTCTAGCAAGTGGATGTTTAATTTATGCCATACTTATTTTTTAAGACACCTCAGTCGGCAAGAAAATTAACAGTCCAGGTTTGAGTCATTGGTTCCTATTTAAAGCAAAATGGGCAACAATAAATCAGAGGGGAAAAGCGGCATCTGTAAACATCATTTACAGTTACAGTTTCTTCGGCTTCATATCAGTTTCATAAATACTTTGTGTTCTACAATAGATTGTTGCTTTTGACGGCTCATTAGGAGTTTTCTCCACGACTGGCAGTCTAGTGACATGCAGTCTGAAGTCGTTCCCGCAGTATGATATTGGCAGACTCAGGTGTGTTTACACAAATACCACCATACTTTCTGCCAAAAAAGCTCATTTTGCATTCCTATCAAAATCAGAAACATTATTGCCTAAGGTTTATAAATTTCTGCATCTGCATTACTGACCACAGAATTCTGCCCGTGTTTGCATGCATTTCCCCCAGGTACACTGGTTTCCTTCCGCCCAAGAACATAGTTCTTCAGATTTAGAGCAAAGATTGGGATGGGTAAGCTCCAGATAACTGGACAACCAATTACCAAAACAGTTGACTAATTCAATGGCTAAAAAGATGGATGACTGAAGAGATGAACGTCTATCTATTTTCCTCCCCTATAAACATCACATGACACCATCCAATTTACTGAGACTCTAAAAGATTCACACTGAACAAATACCCACATTCCCTGAGAAAGCATCAGAAAAGAATGGAATTCTGTCCCATAATAAATACCACATTCCATTTTCTTTAAAGATTTTGACATTCTGTCCAGTCATTACCCAAAAGATTGATCATATGCGATTCTTTAGAGTGGCTGCGCGCAATAGACCCCTTCTACCTAAAGTGACTTGCAATTTTGATTCATTTACACACTGAATGTTTAACTTAATGCAGGGAAGGCACCCTTACTCTAGGGTAGCACGACACGGCGTCTTCTGAGAGCGCATCACTAATGTTTCATTTGCAAATTCGTGTTCTCTCGCCACTTCGCTAACAGCTGCTCTAAATATATAATTCTCATAATTCCGTAAACAGTGCCTGAGACGAGATTCCATCCATCCATTCATTCATTTCCCATCACAGGGCACATTCGCACACCAGTCGCTCGCACACCAGTCGCTCGCACACCAGTCGCTCGCACACCAGTCGCTCGCACACCAGTCGCTCGCACACCAGTCGCTCGCACACCAGTCGCTCGCACACCAGTCGCTCGCACACCAGTCGCTCGCACACCAGTCGCTCGCACACCAGTCGCTCGCACACCAGTCGCTCGCACACCAGTCGCTCGCACACCAGTCGCTCGCACACCAGTCGCTCGCACACCAGTCACTCGCACACCAGTCACTCGCACACCAGTCGCTCGCACACCAGTCACTCGCACACCAGTCACTCGCACACGCACACCTACGGGCAATTTAGCAACTCCAATTAGCCTCAGCATGTTTTTGGACTGTGGGGGGAAACCCCACAACGACATGGGAAGAACATGCAAACATGTTCATGCTCCACACAAGTGACCCAGGTGGAGACTCGAACCCCGGTCCCAGAGGTGTGAACAACAGTGCTAACCACTGCACCACCATGCCGCCCCCAGAGACGAGATTCAAAACTTATAATTCAAATCGTCCCTTCTTTAATGCCTTATGCAAGTTTCTAGATGTCAACAGGTAGTGGAACTGCCTTTTTGAAAGGGCTACTTAGGGCCTTAAAAGCACCGGGTCATTGGATTCATGGGGCGTCTTTTGGTAGCAGTGCTGTGTCTAAACAGAAGTCTGGGCAAGGAAGTTGACTGCATACACAGAAAGGAGAAAAAAAAACGTATTACTACAGGTTTCAGCTTGAAATCACAACAGCTGCCACATGATCATAATAGAAAGCAATCTCACCTGCCTGGCTACAGATTTATATATTCAAAGTGTCTTAAAACCATCAGTAAACTGTATGTACATACACCAAATGTTCACAGACCAGGCCTGCAAAATATCATGTAGCCACCAGGACAGTGTTTCCACAGAGGGACATTCTACAAGCTGCCTACAGACACCGAGTAGACTATGAGTAGACTATAACTCCACACACTATGTTTCCCATAGTTTTATAGTTTTGGGGGGGTGCAGATGGACACCGACAGGATTCAAGGTGTTCATGTGTTTCTTTTAATTACAGCAGTCTATATAAAAAATATAAATATAAAAATATTTTTAAAAACGCAGCTATTTTTCTCTGCGTTTCAGGTGGTTGACGCGACATTTTCCGACGCGCGCTCTCTGTCCGCTGGTGAGATTGTGCCTGTGCACGTGCATCGGGCGGAACTCCGCCATGCGCGATGGAGAGCAGAGAATTGTAAACGCGTGACCGTGTAGAGACAAAAATGACAAGAGGTCATGTAAAAAAGATAAATAACATACGGCTATTTAGTTTGTTTGATAAAAGCAAATGATGTATAGACCTGTTCTATAGGAAAGGTAACCTTAAATGACTTCTGTTGTGATCTGGCGCTATATAAAAATAAAATTAAACAAGATTAACTTCACCTTCAAAGGGGTACGGGAGGTGCCATTGGGGGGGGGGGGGGGGGGGGGGGCGGGGCGCCCCCCTAATATAATGGTAGGGGAAACGCTGCACTTCATTGGTCCACCAGAAGGTTCCATGATAAAACAATTGAAGGACTTTGAGACAAATCAGTCAAATCTGAGTTCTGATTACATCGCGAATCAAGTTACAGCAACTGGTTGTGCAAGCCTGAAAAACGTGAAATGCTGAACACTGCTTGGAACTGTTTCCCTAGGTTGAGTTTCATTATTCCAATACGAAAATGTTTCCAAGAGGCTTTTTATCCAGCCAGAGACAAAGTGGCGGCCCGACTTACTAACCTCCTAACTGTAATACCTTTCATGTCTCTTAAGATACCATAAAACTATACATAGGATAATATGTAAATTAAACTACATGACAAAACTGTTACATTTCACAAATACCCCAAGCTGACTATACTGCACTACTACCAGTATCGCTTCAAGTAAGGAGGCCGAGATGCGCAGATACTGGGATTGACTGTAGCGCCAAAAAACAGCGCAAACTATCCCAGGGCAAGGGTGCTATTAAATTCCTATTCATTAACTTTCTGCTGAGCACATTAGAAAGACATTTGTGAAATCTGTCGTGTAATGAATATTTTATCCAACTACATACGACATTAAAATATTCACCAATTTATAGATCTGTATCCAATCTACTTCGCGTTTATCTAGCTGGAATTTTCTGGAAACACACACGTTTATACCTATGCCCCTGATTTTCACATCGTAGCTCGCACGCCCAATTAGGAATGATTGTAACAGAATGCTGCCGTTGCCGCTGTCCTGCTTGTCCTTACAGTCTGTGTTCTTCGCCTCCCAGCCCGCAGGTTCTTAGTTAAGCTATAAGTTTGACCGCAGGAGAAGCAGCCCTTCGGTTCTCAGTCGAGGATGTCTCCACTGCCCTCATAACCAAAACGGTTACGCCGCCAGACGGTCTATGAAAGACAACCCAGCAACTAAAACCAACTAACCAATGAGTGTTTTAGCACTTTTAAAAGGAAGATTAAGCCAAACAAGATATACTGTAAATGTTTCAATGCAACTTATTTGCATTACATGGCTATGGGAGACTTCTCATCCAAATTACAGGACAAGACTGGCAAGTCCAACTGGAACTACAACCTGGAGTGAGCAACCCTTTCAGGATCTCCAGGGCAGATGAGCCGGACCACAGAGCTCGAAGCCAAGAGTAATACAGGCAATACAATACATTCTTCGCCTCCTAGGTGGCAGGTTCTTAGCTAAGCTATAACTTTAACCGCAGGAGAAGCAGCCCTTCAGTTAGATTACTGAGCGCCAAAATAGCACCTGGTTTAGGGGGGAGGTTATTTTATAAATATAATACAAATGTAATTCATATATCCATTTCCACATAATGGGTAACACACACGCTGTGCACATCTTGTGGTCTTTACAACATTTAAGCATTACAGGAATCAAATAAAACACACAAAAGAAACTGCTGTGAAAGTCCTACAGAATATTCCTAAATACAAATTATATATATACATATTTGGAACTGTGACAATTCTTATCGTGAAATGTATTTACCCACAGTCAATAGTCTACAGGTGAACCGAAAGAACAAATGGCATTCACACTCTTGGGGGAACTTTGTGGGAACATAAAACTTCCCTCTTTTCCTTCTGATTAGGTTTCCTCACTCATGCACACACACATAAAGACCATAAGGTAATCCAATATCAACATTATTCAGTACAGGCTAACCCAGAGACAGTGGAAAATGGTCACCAATAGCAGCCATGCCCATGAGGTAACCAGCCAAGTTAAATGACAGGAGAGCTTCTTTTCCCCAAGAACGTGTTTAGTTTGCATGGGGGGTGACCTACATTAATATGCACTTTTTATTATTATTCAACAGTACATTTAAGATTTAATAAAGTCGGTTTAAATACCGCGGCGAGCAAGTTTTAATCCAGTCATAAAATGTGCTTCTGTGCTGTACCTCTGAACTCTTTAAGAAAAACGGGGAATCTCGTGTCAGGTGCCAGCGAACATGATGCTGAGTTTCAAATAACACACAGTTCATTTGCCATGGGGCAATTTCTGACAGACCTGTACAACGCACTCAGTGCTGGACACCAAGCATCATACCTTCAAGTGACCAAAAGGAGGGGTAATTCAAAATCGAAAGGAGGTGAAGTGATTTGTATGACAGTTAATCTACTGTGAAAAAAATGTCTTTTAAAAGCGTGTGAGCATTAACCGCTTGATATTTATCAGGACTGCATGTCACAACTCTTGCACATATCTTCAGCTACGCCAAACAAAGAAAGAACATTATGGTTGTTAGTCGTACTCTCACATCAATGTTTGCACTCCAAGGACACGAAGACACAGTCGTGGGCGGCAGGCTGTCTAAACATTTCACCAGACCTTGAATATGGTATGTACCACAACACATGTACCTTGTCATCTGATGTAATCTATATACAGTACAAGTCAAAAAGTCTAGACACAGCTATTGAAAATCATTTGTTTTTCAAAAGGATAACTCTGTGCTGTGACAGCTGACCTGCCCCCACGATCTCCCAACCTAAACCCTACAGAGCTGATTTGGGATGAACTGGTTCGAAGAGTAAGAGCAAGGTAGCCAACTTGTGTCCAGAACTTGTGGAAACTCCTTCAGGACTGTTGGAGAAACATCCCAGGTGGCTACATCTCAAAGCTAGTTGAAGGAATACCAAGAGTCTACAATGCTGTCATCAAAGCAAAAAGGCAGCTATTTGAAGTGTCTGATTTGAGAGGCTGAACACTTCTCTTGCAAAATTTGATATGTATTACTTCATTGCCTTGAGGCCTTTAACTCTATGGTGAATAACAGCTAAAATAGAGACAAATGCTTTAATAGCAGGTATGTCCAGATATTTGACTGGCTCTGTACAGTTCAATGAACTACATGTCTAACCTTAACAACCAATTAAATGTTAATGCATTCATCAGTAGCATCCATGAACGGTATCCGAACATCTCCAGAAGATCTCAATACACACCATTACTGGACAGATGTTGGAGGTGGACGCTGTTAATTTCAAGTGTAGCCCAACTGAAGCAGAACACAGCAAGAGTAACTACTGTCTTACTTTGAAGGTGACAGATCAAATCAGACTTGCTCCACTTCATATCTATTGCTCACAACAAACATTATATTCAACTATTTGCAACGTTAAAGTAAGGTTGGGTTCTGCCTTTTTTGTGCCTCCTCTTCCAATCAATTACAAATCCTTAATTCTTTTTCCTGACAATGTACTTGAATAGAAGTGAATTAGTATGTGCTATTAGTGAACCAGATGGCCTACATTGTTTTTGCTATACACTTTGCAGTCACCAAATAACTGGAAAACACACTAAACCAGATGTGTACTGCTGTACTAGAAGTAGGAGAGATTACCATCCAGATAATGAAGCAGAAGCAAGTGGTTTGTGTTGTACTGATTCACTCATTCCATCATTCGTACTCATCTCATTTAGCTTCTCCACAGGGAGCACTGCCTGACTGCAAGTACACCTTGCTGCAGCCTGTGGAATGGGGCTAGGCGAGATGTGGGCAGAGCGAGATGTTACCCATTTACCATGTATGGGTGCAATGACGTTAATGGCGGATCAGGGAAGTAGGGTTACAAGACATAAATATGGCAGATGACATGGTGAGTATTAGTTGTTTAGGTTGTTGTTTTGAAATGTATTTGTTAATTTTTATATGCCTGGCATGTTTTAAATATTAACGTTAATGTGTGTATTTTCCTAATCTCATGTCAGTGAATCGTGAAACCTAATGTTAATGTGTTTTTATACCAATGTGTTCTGCTTAAAAAGTCAAAGGCAAGCACAGTGTTTGTAGACATTCTGTTTAGACTAGTAAACCCTAAGCTCTTTCAGCTCTTAATTACCGTGACACGACAAATATGCATTGTGCCCTCTGCCATCCTTACGTCTTGCATCCTTATATGGTGATTGCACAACATCTCACTCCCCCCCCCCCCCCCCCCGTTTCCGGCAAGCTGGAGTGGTGACTCTCTCCGTGGTTGTGCTGGTAAGACCGGGATGACATCGTCTGACAAACTTATCACACAGGTGAAGGAAGCAAAAGCTGTAAATGGTTGCATTTTTTTTTTGTCCACCAGTGTAGCACACATAAAAGTGTGCAGTAAAACAAGAGTTTCCAGCTCCAAAAAAACAATGCCATTGTAATGAAATGGCATTTTCAACGCATAACCACTCTTAGGTTTAGAACTGACTTTAAAGTTGTACTTACATATAAGGGGTTTAATGCTGTAGCACCTGCTTACCAAACATAATTGAAGTTTACAGGCCAAATCATCCACTCAGATCACAGAACGCAGGTTTCTTTGTTGTTTCAAACATAAATTAAGGCGGAAAAGAATTTTGGGCCTATATTGTGGAAAAGTTTGCCAGCCTAAGTTCAGGATGCTGAATCGGTGTCAGTTTTTAAATCTCGACTGAAGACCTATAACTTCAACTGCGCTTACAAGCAATTTAATACATAACACACCATAACCATGGCTGCTGGTGCTGCTGTATCTGGTCTTTTTTATCTACTATGCATGTCCATTAATGTGTCGATGCATGTTCTGACCACCCACACTCTCTGCCTTCCTTCACACATATCCGAATGGCATCTGGGGTGAGCATCATCGAAGCTGCAGTCCCATGGAAGAGTGACATCGTGGATCTGGGGTGGGCAGCCAGTTGACCTTGGACCCCCAAAGGTTTTTTTCTCCCTATTTGTGAGTTTTTAGTTCCTCTCCTCCATTGTCATCTGGCTTTCTTTCATTTCCCTGTCTATCCTTCTCCTTGCTTTTGTATTACTCTGTGTTTCGTATGATGTAATGTATCACAACACACCCAGGTAAAGTGCTTTGGGACAACACTGTTGTAAATGGCACTACATAAAAGTAAATTGATTATTCATTTCCTTATGACTGATTAAGTGTCATGCATTTGTGAAACAGTCGCGTCTACTCTCATCTTCTTATCTTTGAAATTATCTGCAAATTTTGTAAAAATAAAGGAGGCACATTTTGTCGTAAACATTACTAAGCATTCATTTAAATTATACACATACTAATTTATCCGTTTTCTTTTATGAATGTTGAGTACTTCTCCGTTAGATCACATTTACAAGGAAAGCATCTACCAAACACATTTCCTTATTTCTTCCAAAGAACTGACCGAGTACCTCACTAATGCAGCGACAGGCACTATAGCAATATAGATAAGGGTTAGGACGATGAAATCAGCCTCAGGTGATACACAGATAGGGATTAATGGAGAAATTTTAACTGAACTGATCATTCAATACATGCTTTTGGAAGGCTGCACTTGTCATATTGATTGGAGAATAATACAGAATATTCGTCTTTGTGCATCTTACCTCTGCACTTAAATATACATCTGTTTTTATTAACTCCTGGTTCTGCTTCATTCCAGGGCAGGAGACGTGTATCTTACCTGTCCGGTGATGCCCGTGATGATCGCCACTTTTCTTTTTATCGGCTGCCCATTTAAACTGGTGCTAGAAGACGGTGCTGTACACTGGGCCATTTCCACGGATGTTTAAATGCGGTCGCGCTGGATTACAAACTGCAGTACCTTCCGTGCAACCGGCAGGTAAATCGCGTGTAACTAAAGTGCACGAAGTGACGCATAAGGAACTAAAGTTCAGCAACCAATTGGAAAACAGCAACGCGCCGCCGCTCTGACGACACAAACGCGGAAGCCGTGTGGCTCCAGCTGCCGCTGACTGCCGACGCTTTTCACAGCGCCAACTGGAGGCTGCGCGAAAACCTGGAGGCTCGTGAATTGTCAAAAGTTAGGAAGTCAAGAGTTCACCGAAGAGGAAATGAAAATCCGATGTAGTTACTGCGTTGCTTGAACTGCATTATTTTGGTAGACAGTACGTTGTTGTGATTGCATTTTATTATATGTAAACGCATGTTTGTTAATGTTTAGTATAATGTTAAAAATACCGTTTAATATAATGAGTAAACTCGTGTTAAGAGAGTTTGTCATTATACTGCAGTAAAATGAAATTTCATTGTACTCTAGTATAATGACAATAAAGCTTTCATTTTATTTATTAATGAAAAATGCAAATATGAAATGTACACTTATTATATTGTATACTATTTTGTGTAAATAATCATGAGACGTGTGTGAGGCAGCCTTCGTTTAAATGTGAATTTGAAATTGAACTGAAATGTATTCTTCATTGTTCTCTATATTTTTATGCAATTTAAAGCAAGAAAATACATTTCAGAGATTCATACTTAAATGTAGGCTTCTGTTTCCGGCTGAAAACCCAATAAATCCAGCCAGTTCATCCTCACTCATGACTGGGATGATGGAAAAACAACAGCGTAAGGTTCCAGAGTAAGTAACCTGCCAAGCTGAGTTTAAATCCGCACAAATAAAAACAAATGAACCAGAGCATAAAGGGCTGCTCCACAACACTCCCTAAATGTTAAAAGCTTTTACCTGCCCAACCACTGACATGATTCTCCATCCTTCATTAACTATGAAGTTCATGAGCATTCAATGTATTTTTGGAAAATAAAGGGACCTCAGAGGGCTCATGGGTTATGGGAAGTGAGTTTACGGCATGCATTTTATTACATGCTTCAATGACCCAGGAAAGAGAATTACGTGTGGCAGTGAAATGTGAGATTAACATCAACTCCACGTTGCTCCTCAGCTATATCCTTCACGATGTATTTGACACGTCCCCCCCACCCTGTTCCCCATTATGTCAAGGGAGCTATTTTTGCTGGCATATTGTGGATGTATTTATATAACGGTAAATAAGCTGACAGACTAACAAGGCAAAGTTGTCCCGAAAAACAAATGTCAACGTATCAGAACACACATTGTTTTTCCTCTCTTGAGGTCCCTTTAGTCCCATCTGTAATACCCAGTTTTGTTTTATATTATGGTAAATGCTGATGTAGCATTAAGTCAGAACATAAAATTATTGGAAAAATATGTTCTGGTTCACATCTGCTTCAGTTGTTCCAAACTACTCTCTTCTGGGCCTCCAGACAAACTACATATTTATTCTTTTCCAAAATTACCACACTTGATTAAACCAATTAAATACCTAATTAACTAACTGATCAAGCCTTTGATTACCTAGAACAGGTTTGTAGAATATAACAGATACCTTGCTCATTCCCCTGCTATTTCAATCAAGCAAACTGTTTTGCCTCAGAATCTTCAAAATGTCCATCATTTCTTTTGATCATGAAGCATTGACTCACCCATCCTGTTTTTAACCTCATTTTCCCAGAATTCCCAGAAAATTGCTTCTGATAAAACTATCAGTAGTGTCAAGACAACTTGTCCCAGAATAAACAATAGATTCACAGGAATCTCAGTTATTGAGACTTCTTGAAGATATATCAAGGCTATGACATTGCACTTGCTGAAGGCTTCATGATTAAGTCTGGGTTAGGAAAACAAAAGTGTCCTTGAGTTTCTTTATTTTGTCAAACATAAATAATAATAGGATGGCAAGGTGGCCTCACAGGACAATGGTTGGGGATTGAGTTGTTTTGCACATCCTGTCAAGGACTGGCACCCCATGCAGGGTGTACCCCAGCCTTGTGCCCTATAATGGACTGGCACCCCATGCAGGGTGTACCCCAGCCTTGTGCCCTATAATGGACTGGCACCCCATGCAGGGTGTACCCCAGCCTTGTGCCCTATAATGGACTGGCACCCCATGCAGGGTGTACCCCAGCCTTGTGCCCTATAATGGACTGGCACCCCATGCAGGGTGTACCCCAGCCTTGTGCCCTATAATGGACTGGCACCCCATGCAGGGTGTACCCCAGCCTTGTGCCCTATAATGTACTGGCACCCCTTCCAGGGTGTACCCCAGCCTTGTGCCCTATAATGTACTGGCACCCCTTCCAGGGTGTACCCCAGCCTTGTGCCCTATAATGTACTGGCACCCCTTCCAGGGTGTACCCCAGCCTTGTGCCCTATAATGGACTGGCACCCCATGCAGGGTGTACCCCAGCCTTGTGCCCTATAATGGACTGGCACCCCATGCAGGGTGTACCCCAGCCTTGTGCCCTATAATGGACTGGCACCCCATGCAGGGTGTACCCCAGCCTTGTGCCCTATAATGGACTGGCACCCCATGCAGGGTGTACCCCAGCCTTGTGCCCTATAATGTACTGGCACCCCTTCCAGGGTGTACCCCAGCCTTGTGCCCTATAATGTACTGGCACCCCTTCCAGGGTGTACCCCAGCCTTGTGCCCTATAATGTACTGGCACCCCTTCCAGGGTGTACCCCAGCCTTGTGCCCTATAATGCACTGGCACCCCATGCAGGGTGTACCCCAGCCTTGTGCCCTATAATGGACTGGCACCCCATGCAGGGTGTACCCCAGCCCTGTGCCCTATAATGTACTGGCACCCCTTCCAGGGTGTACCCCAGCCCTGTGCCCTATAATGTACTGGCACCCCTTCCAGGGTGTACCCCATGGATGAATAAATAACAAAATAAAAAAAACAACAAAACAAACAAATGACAACAACAACAACAACAACAACAATAATAATAATAATAAATTATTATTTGGGTATAAGCTAAATTAATTAGTGTAAATGTTTAGACAAGTTTAAATAGCATGGTCAGTAGGTAGAATGCGACAGAAGGATATTCTAAGAATAGACCCGACCGGTCATGTCAGATAATGTTTCGCTAACTGAAGAGACTCCAGTTTGAAATCAGTGGCAGGTCTTAGATGAATCAACATCTTACTTGGCTGCCCACCGTCTGCCTCCAACTGTGCTCTGCTGGGTGCCCCCATCCTCACTGTGTGCCAGATGTATCATGTTGTATTACACTTAACAGAGAAAGTGGATCTTAATGCTGTACAATTTGTGCTGTCAGGAATGTCTGCCGAATGGAGTAAAACTATGAGAGGAAAACAGTTAAAATGCGTCAGATATAATAAATACAGCTATTACGTGTAATTTTGCTGTAGATCGTATGAGGCCCAGCCGTGCTATGCTACTCAGGGCACGCCGTGATTGATAACAGGCGAACATGTGTGTTTTCCATGTCTGTCTTGCTCCACTTCTGCGTAAGGGTGGTCTTAGTGCTCCCATTGAGTTGCACACAAAGTGGCTGCAACACTTTCCATAGCTCTTGTCTCCATCTGTTGGAACAACAATCTCTTGTAGATGGTGAGTCCATCCGGGGATGATTATCACCAGTGTTACACATCTTTGTTTTGCTGCATAGCGGCCCCTGCAGGCGGTCTCCCTTAGCCAGCTGTAGCGGAGAAGTAATTTAGCTGTTTGTGCCCCCCCATCCTACTGCGTTTTGATACCTGGAAGCTTTGAGGCCTTGGGTGCTGCCAACCCAAGGGGAGCCATGCTGGGGCTGATGAAGAACCAGTCGCTAATGCTGGGGGGTCAGAAACAGAAGGCAAGAATGGCAGGCAGGCAGGGAAAGGGGGGGGGGGATATTATTGCAAATGAATGCCTCTGTGTTGCCGAAGTTGTCGAACAATCCCAAAGCATCCCACCGAGGTCCCACACTGGGAAAACATTCCATCCTGCTACAGATCTCATGTTCCCATTGCACTACGAAGGAAAAAAAAGTCTGGACAGGATGTTCCGCCGAGGAGGCCACCCCCATCCCTGGCTGGAGGGGAGGGCTAGTTGGGGGGGGGGGGGGGGGCTGTGTCATGAACCAGACATACCCCTGCTGAGATCCTATCAGTTTGACCGACATGGGACGGAAAACAAAAAGACAGGGTCTAAAAATAGGCTTGGACTGGTTTAGCATCTAAAACAACAGGACGAACAGGCAGGACTGGGGTCATAACAAATCCAGGAACATTAAAAATGGCCCCAGACTCAGACGACTTGCCAATGTGCGCTCGCCAGCAGGATGCGTGTGGTCCATTGTCATGCAGCGACCGCCTTCCTTTCCGCTAACGGACACCCTACCAACGCCCTCCCGCCAGCTTCAGCTCTGCACGTAAATCTCTTCCCATCGCACTCTTTCATGGCTAAGCAGCACCTTCAGTAATCAAGGCCTTCCTCCTACACTAGGATTCTTTCCTTATCTCCTAGCCTGAAGTTTGGGTATTCTATATCCATGTTTAGGGAACAGGCGAGGGACGCCTTGTCACAAAGACCTTCAGCTGATGGTTTTAGCAATGGATGGTAGAGATGCACATGCCTGATCCAGGAAGCTAACCCCCTATCAATCACCACCTGATCACTCAGGCTGGACTTTAGTAGTGATGTATTACACCACACCCATGTATTACAACACACCCGTGTAAAGTGCCTTGGGAAGTTGTTGAGAATGGGACTATATAAAAGCCAATTGAATAAAATATATGATTATTAGGAACCACCTGATGTTGACTCTTGGCATTTGTAAATCATCCATCCATTTTCCAAACCACTTATTCTACTGGGTCGCGGGGGGTCCGGAGCCTATCCCCGAAGCAATGGGCACGAGGCAGGGAACAACCCAGGATGGGGGGCCAGCCCATCGCAGGGCACACTCACGCACCATTCACACGCATTCCTACGGGCAATTTAGCAACTCCAATTAGCCTCAGCATGTCTTTGGACTGTGGGGGGAAACCGGAGGAAACCCCACAACGACATGGGGAGAACATGCAAACTCCACACACATGTAACCCAGGCGGAGACTCGAACCCGGGTCCCAGAGGTGTGAGGCAACAGTGCTAACCACTGCACCACCATGCCACCCCCAGTTGTAAATCAATAGCTTGACAATTACGAACTTTGTGATATACATGCAACTAGGCGTCATCAATGCTGAGGCCTAGATTTCATATTTCAATGTGGCAGAAACCTATAAAGCCGAAAAAAAACACGTTTTTATCTCTTGCTTTATCTGTGGGATCAACAAGCCCGAGGAAAGAACTCTTAGGTTTCTGAAACAATAAGCAGATGCTGAGAATGCTCAGATTTCCAGTTTTACCTGGAGACTGGCCTTTATTCTTATGAAAAAGGAGAGTGCCACCCCACACTTTGGCTGACATGAGGCAGAGAGGTCACACTCCAGGGCTTGATAGACCTTTTCCAGAAATTACTGTGATAGTGCCACATTTGTTAACTTATCCTGTACGCTTTTTGTGTTACGGAATTCAAGCTTCTTATCTTGATTTTTTTCCCCTGTTTTCCCCTTGGCTTTCCGAGGGTAGGTTTCTGTGGGGGATTCCTGTATTCATAGAGAAAAACAGAGCACTTCTCAGAACCTTTATGTCAGTGGTTCTAGACAATGACATGACGCATGAAATGTTCCAACTTTACCATCTCCATCAAAATGTCCCAGGGCACGATGATCACCCATCTGAACCGTTGCCATGCCAGACTGTGGAACAAAAAGAGTACAAGACAGCTGACTTACGAGGTAAAAAGGACAGACTTAACTTGGAAACAGGGAGAGAAATGTGCATTACACTTTAAGTACATATAAGCAAATTCTTTTTGCAGAATTTTAAAGTCTTTTCTGGGTATTTAAACATGAAAATTACACCAAAATCAATAAGAACAATGCACTCACTTTCTTGTAATAGTGTGCCGCTCAACGGGTTAGGCCTTGGTGTCTTTGATCAGAAGGTTACAGGTTTGAATCCCATGCTCAGTAGTGTAGCTATGTCCTGTTGGACCCCAGAGCAAGGCTGAGCAAGGTCCCTAACCTCCCAAAATTGCTCCAGGGCTGTTGGATAAATAGCTGAGTGCAAGGTGAGCTTCGAATGACGCGATGATGTGGCTGGACTGGAATGATGCCACAGGAGATGCCGTGTACTGGGGACGGTTAGCAGCCAGAGAAGCAGAAAAAACAGCACTATAGGAGAGAGTTTGATATTGGGGGGCACAACTTAATAATTGAGATACAATCTCACCTGTCCCTCCCCCCTGGAGGAGGCACAGAAATGCGTGTGTCAGGGCAGCACCCTGTGTGTGTTTGTTTGCTTTTGAAATCCTATTCTGACCATTGTTTTGTTTTTTCGCTTTTTAATTTTTTATCGATGGCTCAGCAAGAGCCGGCTGGCTGGAGCTCACCCAGAGGTCTGTGTATTCCACACCCGTTGCAGTCTCCCACCCTGCCCCCCTCAGCCATCTGCCCCCCCTCCCCCATCCCCGCCATCCCTTGCCGAGCCCTTGATGTCTGGGTTTCATGGGAACGTTTCGCACCACGGTCACCGCTAACTGTTCACCCACTACGGCCCCGCAATGTTTTTCTTGGCCAGAGGGAGCGGGGGCGGGCGGGGGCTCGATTCGGCCAGAAAAGTGGGCGGCGCCCAGCTGGATGGAGGTTCCCGCTCATCGATCATGCTGGGGGGGCTGGTTCGGACACTGGACTCAGAGTGAGGTCTGGTGGTGTTTGGGGCCAAGGGGTGGAGGGGAGGCGTTGCCGTAGGGAGACATGTGAGATGGATCATACAGGCTACTTTGATTCCCCCTTGAGCTCTCCCCCAGCAATAGGGGGTGGCAGCGTGGGAGAATGTCACAGATTATCCCAGAAATATATATATATATACCTCCCCCCCCCACTGATACAGCCCCCGAGCAAACCTTTCTTCAACAAAAAGAGATGGAATACAGATTGGCATGATTAGCAGCACCCTCAGGGGGTGCTGGAGATGAGCCAAGTATCTCTGAAGCCTGGCAGGACAGCAGCCACCTCAATGTGGAGCTGATTTAGCCACAAGATGATTGCAGCTTCCAGCGCCGCCTTTTGAACATCAGTGGAAGGGGCTGCAAGGTCAGCGGTCATGAGGTCTCCTGCACAGAAAGTAACGAACAGAAATGTCAGACGCACAAGAGCAGAAACTTCCCTTGAAAACGAAGCAGCCGACGCCTCCTGTGCAATTGGCAACTTTTTCGCTGTTATTTTAGTTTCAGACTTTCTCAACAGTGTCGTATGTCCAAGAGCACCTGCCTAAGCGTGCAGAAAAAACACGGAATGTAGATTTCGGACATTCGGACGTTTCGTGATGCGTAGTCAACGATTTTGAACTCAGGCTGACTGGCAGATGTATATTAAAAACACACGTGCAACGCGCTGATACGGTATTCCTTTTCGGCTTTGCACAAGGTTAGCATATCAGTTATCGGAATGATAACAATCCAGGTAATGCTCCTCTAAGCTGGTCTAGCCGGCCGTTTGGGTTAAAGCATCATTCAGTGGAGAACAAGGTAAATATTGACTGAGTGGAAACGTAGCGCAGTGGAACAAAGGCTTCAGTGTTTGCCGTAGGCTTCATCCACGCTGCTCCGGCTGGCCCTGACTCTCACTTCTAGGCTGAACGGGCCCTGGGACCCTGCCTACGTCTGTCCGCTTTCTTCAGCTGCCAGCGGCTGCTGGATGTACACGTGGGCGGCCATATTAAACCCCCCCCCCAGGATCCACCACGGTCAACACCGCGTCCGTCATCCTCCTACGCCCACCCTTCATGACCACCATGACCCTCCCCCACTGGGTGACCCGAGCCAGGTCCCAGTCCCCCCCCCTCTGCCCGGAGTGATGGATGAAGGGCCAGAGCTATCTCACAGCAGGGATGAGGTCCCCAAAACGCCCCCAAAACCCACAGAGTCCCCCGTGCCAAGATGAAAAGTTTATTAGCCAGTAGGAATCTCTTATTCTCCTGTTTTTGCAACTCAGTTACTGCCTCGGGGATCCACTCAGTGGTTTATTAACTGCTCGTGAAGTATGAAAAGCCTTGATGTCTGCCAACCACGTTCTTTTAAAATACGTCAGGTTTTCTCCTGGACTCAGTGAAGGGAAGAGAGAGCATGGGAGAGCCATGACTAGTTTTGGTCAGAGGCAGTGAGGTCTTTGTTAGGACATGCAGTAATTACCGTCTGAACAAATATTGGTTCAGACAGTTACAGTAAGAAGCCACATGTATGGAGAAAACATTCTGGGTGCTAAGAGTATCCATTCATTAATCCATTCTTCATCCATCCATCAGTCACCCACTTTTTATGGTCACTTAACAAGTACTGGGTCATGGTCAGTCTGGAGTCTATCCCAGGAAGGAGGTCTATTGTAGGGGGAAAATCCTTAGGAAGATGCAGAACAGAAGCAGAGACAGACACCAGAATACCTGGTCTGCTGCTTCTCCTTTGATTTTTTTTTCTCACTGGCTTCAGGATAAGTTTGGTTTGATTCCATAGATATGATTTGTTACTGCAGTTGTTCGGATGAATGACGAGGTGATGCAGTGTCATTGGCTGCAGAGAACAAACTACATTCATCCCGAACAATGTTCTCACCGCGGAATGTGGCCACTGACCTGCTCTTCTTATTCCCAGTATGTCTGTCTATCATTTTTCAATGACACTGGTGGAGTCACCCAAAACCGCACCTCTTTAGAGAGAGAGAGTCGAGGCACTCAAAGCTCTAAACACCAACCTGGAGCTGGTTCAAACCTGTATTGCTGGAAGTATGACGTGATAATTCTGTCCCCCAACCTCTGTACTACCCACACATGCATCAGGGACAGATTTAAATGCAACTGACATGCAATGGGAACAATAATTCGGCTTTTGTTCAACAAAAAGCCCTGTAGGCTCCCACGTGCCCCCAGCCTGACCCAACGGAGTTTTGCTATGACTGAACAACACATGAGCTTTGACTCCAGTCAACTAATGAGTATAGCAAGGATTTGGAAGCTTACCTCCCCAAACTCCAAAATGACTGTTGCAAGCTTGCAAGCTTTCAGAATTTCACCAGCACAATGACAGGCGCGACTCTATCACCTGAATGTAAACACTCCACTCCACACTCCATCATTTCATAAGTGTGTACCACTGGACCACATCTGGGACACTCCCAGTCTGCTGCATTAAGGATAAAAGTGTTTCTCTCTCTGCCCCCCACCTCAACCCCCCCTCCATAGTGAACACGGACCTGATTTAAGTTTAACGGCCGCAGCGAGGATTTAATCGAAAACGAGACCTGTATTGTTAAATTATATACAGGAAACTAGTGTTACAAAGGGCATTTTTAAGCAGGGGTTGTGGGACGGCAAAGGTGAAGGCTAGGATAAGGATTTTTTATTTTTTGGGGGGGGGGAATGCTTCAGAAATCATCTTTGTGTGTGGGTGGCAAGTTAACCAGATGACAGCGGGAGGGGGTCCGAGGTCAAGGGTTCTGTGCCCTGAGGTGGCACCTGCGTCCTGCCCCATGGGGGGGCTTTGGAACCAGCCACAGCTTGTTGCCGGCGGTGTTTTCCAGACGTTCCGTGGCGGTTCGCACCCTTCCAGTAATTCACTGGAGGGGGGGAGCGGATAAGTAAATTCACTTTGTGTTCTTTTTGCTGTGGCGGACCTTTTTTGACAAGGATACTTTTTGTTATCTTTTTGGGCAGATGAGTACAGCTGGTTCTGATTGTGTGAGCGGAGATCGCCTTGGGACGCCTCCTCTCTCTCTCCCTCCTCTCTCTCTCCCTCCCTTTTAAACATCTTAAATTGAATTTCTCACCGTTTCAACAGGGAACAAAAAATACGGGCCCCGGACCAGGGAGGGAGAGCCACAACTCGCACACAAAACCCCATTTAGACCCTCGCCCACAGGCTGCAGAAACCTGGCAAAATCACTTTCACCTGCTTGGCTAAATGACTACATGTTAAAAGTAATAAAAGCTATTAGCGGGATCAGATTTGCCCCGCATGTGTGCTGATGCAGAGCTGGGCGAACTCCCACTGACCTGGGCTGTCACATATCTTTCTTTGTCCGCTTGAGTTATTTAAAAAAGGCTGCCAATTCTCAAATAGCTTCTCGGGGCATGTCAATAAGACCTTTTATGAAGCAGAACCCTGCAAAAAAAAATAAAAACCTTTATTGTATTTTCAGACGCAAACGTGGCCCGGCAGAGTCGCCGGGTGGCTGGCGTGTAGAGTGGGCCGCAGGCGAGAGGGGGGAGTCGATCTTGTAAATTTCTGCTGTCCAAAAAAGCTGAACACCTACTTGTGTCACGTCCAATGAAAACGTACTCCAGTCTCTCCAGTTTGGACGGGGCCCCCCCTCAGGAGCAATATCAGTGCAGAGGGAGGCGGCAAAGCTGTGAAACGATCCTCATGTGGGTGCAATACTTTTTTTGTTCTTTTTTGCAAAACGAGTCCACTGTGAGGACGAGCATTAGCTATACTTGGCAGCCTGAGGTTTGCTTGTGTCCTGGCGCTTTCACCACAGCTAACTTTTTGAATCGTTGTCATTTTTTTTCAGCCCAATAATTTAAACTAAGTGATTCGAAAGGAGCAGATATGGTCCAAAGAATCTTCCTCAGTGTCTCCTGAGCGGCATTAAGTCCTTAGGACTTTCTGGATAATTCTGCTCTTGGCCAGATAGTGCCGAGTTCTAGGATGAGAGGGTTGCCTGCCCCAGAATGCACGGGGGTTGCGGTGAATCGATGAGGCGTCAACGGGGGGCATGACTCCATCCTGGCAGACTCGCGCGATTCTGACGCGCGCAGTGTAACACGTGAACAAATGACGTGGCGGAACCCAAAAGCTGAAGTTTTTCTCTTGCTGCCATTACCTCCAGTGAGTCCCCAGTGGACTCTCTGCCTCCGTAAATCAAGGAGGATCAAGTACACTCAGTGAAGGGCAGGCAAAGTTGAGGCAGAGATCCCAGGCAGTGGATGCATGGTGGGGTTTTTCTCAATTTTAATTTGGCCTCATACTTCCTTGAGATTGAAGGAGACGCATGACTGCAGAAATCTCCAGAAAGGTGCGTTGAGAAGTGTCGTTTAGGTGTTGTAAAACCGGACCTGGGTATGGTGTTATTTGTCTGTGAGGTTGGGTAAGCGACTCAACACAATGCATGTGAAAGCAAAATCCGCACCTCCAGGCTTCACACGTGGCAGCTAACGCATGTCTGTTTGCTAATGCGTCTTGGGACGGTACATAAAGTACTACTTGTTTTATTTTACTGCCACTTTAAGGGCTGCTCAGGTGTAGTATGCATGGGGGGGGGGGGGTTAAGCACAGTCGTAATGGTGGGGAATGGATCTCTCCAACCTGGCAAATGCTGTCGGTTATTTTCCTGCCTATACACAGAACAAATTGTATGCTGCTGGACGTAGTGTCATGCCCGGCTCGTCCGCTCCTCGTGTGTGCCACGCCCCCTGATTACCCACGTGTGTTTCCCGGATTGTACCCAGCTGTGTCCGTTTGCTTTCAATCAGTCTTGTGTATTTAAGTCCTGGTCTTACCTGTTTGCCTTGTCTGTCATTGATGTAAGTCGGCGTTTCATGTTTCCTGCTCCAAGTCAGTTTAATAAACCCCAGTTTACCCCGACTTCCGCCTGCTTTCTGCCCGTTCGCCTCGCACGATCGCCGCTCTACCCGCGATCGCGAGCGTTCCCGTGACACGTAGCCTGGCTTAAGTCAGTTTGCACTAGTTTTGCACATGTATGTCAAGCTAGTTGCTGGACAACCTACATTAAAGTATGAATATATGCCACATAATGTAGATTCTGTGGTGTTTCTGGGGCTGGATTCTGCTGCAGTCCTGACAGCATTGCAGTCTCTGCCCACTGCAGAGCCATGTGCTGGATCCACACGGCCAAATTATTAGGTTCTTACTGAGCAGATCACAAAGCTATCTTACGAAGAAGCAAAGGTTAGGGTTTCTTTTTCGAGTAAACATCCTGCAGCCATGAAATCCAACACGACAATGTTGACGCACAACAGAATGATTCTCAGCTGTTCTTAGTAACAACTGAGCTTATCCTTCTAGTGCTGCTGTTCCATGTTTTAAGGGTGCAATCAGGCCAACTATAAGCCGGAGCCATTAAGACAAAGGACAAATTGGCTAACACAGTCATAAACACATGATTGCACATCTTCTGCATTAACAGCTGAAGTATCTCCTGAGCATTTTTTGCATGTTAGATGTTTCAGATTACTGGACCCCCTGGGTTTGAGGAGGTGATGGAATGGTTAGGATCGTGGGTGACAGGATCCCATAAACCACATGACAACCTTATTTATGCAATATCTCAGTTTAATTTGAGTGCCTACCAAGCGGTTTGTCCTGTATGATAAGCAAATACAATTTTGTTAGTTCAGTCTATAAAGTTCCATCCATCCACCTTCCATTCTGTTACAGGGTCATGGGAGGCCTGGAAACTGTCACAGGCCCAAGGTTGGCTTACACCATGGGTGGAAAGACAGTCAATCCCAGGGTACTTACTGCGTATTTATACACTTGCAATTTGGAGGTGTGCATTAGCCTAACTGCTTATCTTTTCAAGCCAGGTGGAAACTGGAGTGCTTAAAGGAACCCGCTTAACACAGCGAGAACATGCAAACTCGACGTGCGGAACTGAGGTGAGATTCAAACCCTCAGTGCTGGCAGAGGGAGACGGCAGAGCTACCCACGAGGCTTCTGTGCCACCCAGATCCAAAGAAAACAATAACAAAACATTTTATTATTTTGTTATTTTTCTGCAAGACCATTATTAAATTCCAGCCTAACCCAGCAAGGGGATAACTAGATAATTGTGTTAATAGGATCAGAGAGGGGATCAGAGGTCGACGCTGGCAAGAGCAGACCTGCGACATCCTGGTGACCTTTTACCTCCTTGGCTGACCTCGCAGTGACCGTACCGGGCCAATGGTCTGAGCAGTTTTACACTCCTTCTCACGCGGTCATTCCCCTGACTTCAGCAAAACCCCTTTCTCCTTCTCCCGACAACTCTGGAGAAGAAACCCACCAAATCTAGATTCGGTTTATTTTTTCAGGTGAGCAAACTATATCAAATGTACTGGTTTCTCAGTTGTTTCTAATTAGGCTTCTGGAATTCTGCTCTCTCGTCCGCAGAATGGACCCGGTCGACCCAGCCCTGGCTGTCGTGAATTTCATAGAAATTATTTGAAGAGAGGGAAGCTGCCTTATTATGAGAAAATAGTTTTCATTTTCTGCTTTCAGGCAACCGCAGGATTTAAGGGAAGGACGGCTTGCCTATCACACTAGTACCTTGAATGCTTTTTCCTGCCGATGCTTTCGATTTCATGGTTTTGCGACTATTTTTGATTAAATTCAAACACTGGACATATCGACCGAGACGGCTGTAGGAATCCTGTAAGAAGCAGCATTGTTTCATTTGTTTCAGGGACTTTTTATGAACAGGCAACTCAACAATTGCCACTTTTTTACCTTCATCACAGTTATTCATTTCTATTCGACCATTTTTGTTTTCCAAGGTATTGATTACAAATGAACAATGGCACAGATGTTCAGTTCTAGAACACTGCACCTCCCTTAAGCAGAAATACAAAGTACCTCTTTGGTCAGTATGTCAGTGTGGCTTGGCTGATGGGATAAAAATTAGAAATCGGTCCTGGATCATGAATTTTAGCAGCGCCGGGGGGAGGGGTCCTCTTTCATAACTTTTGTCAAGTAATTTATTTTGCCACCCTGCAGAGTGAAGTTCACCTTGGTGAAAAACACAGCATAATTCTTTTGTCTTGTACTACTGCCCTCTAGTGGACGATGCAAGAAGCTGGATTTCTCTCTGCACTCATGGCTTCCAAGTTGCATTCAGGGCAGGCAAGAAAAAAAATTATGAAGCTGTTTGTCTCTCTGCAGCACCCTTCGTAAAGACAGGAGAAAGTCAGCCTACAGCACAAAAATGACCTGAGATCAGTGTTTGGGACCGGGCTTCTCATTTCCCTCTCACTGGACACATTTCCAGCGCTGAATGAGATCTCTCGCATTGGTGTTAGCTCATATTACATGTAGTATATTTGTGTATGTGACAATGTGAGCTGGGAATGCACACACACTAGGTCTGGGCTGAAATCCTGTGCATTTGGAGTCTTGATTCACAACGTAGGTGTGTTATTATGGGATGGGGAATCCTGCACAGGCCTAATTAAATAGCAAATGTGTTAAGGTAGCTGAGCCGGCCTGGCAGGAATCCATTTATAAACTGAAAATGAAGGATTAGCTGCATTAAAGGGGGGCAAACAGAATGGAAACAGATGTCTGCTGGAAAGTCTGGTCGTAAGAGTTCCGATTTATCAGAAGACTGTGGGATATTCTTGAAATTAGTCAAGGCTTTGATGTCACTGTTCAGATTTCAAGGCTCAATCATAGAAGAAAGAGACCACAGAATGAGGAAATTTAGTTCCTTATGAATTATATTTGTTAATATTACCTTTATTATTGTAAAATATTAAGTATCGCTTTGTCAGGCCACAAATGCAATTTCAGAAGAAAGCAGACACTGAAAGATAAATTATAAACGTAATTTAAAATCATTTGCAAATTACTGAGCCTTTAAACTCAAACGTCCAGGAGACAAACCACACAAGAAAGAAATCAAACAAGCACAGGAAAAAAGAAATAGCACGGATGCAGATTTATCGAATTTAGTCTAGAAATCAAACATAGGCAAACAGGTCACAACTTCTAAACTGATAAAGCAGGAAACTTCCTTAAACCAGAATTGCGCTATATTAATGTAAATAGGTAGTGTAAAGCCTTCGTGGAAGGTGAGGAAACAAATTCAAAAATTGGACACATAATCTGCCGTCTGGAATCGGAGAAACAAGAAACGGGATTCGACGGGCAAAAAGTAACACGTAGCGATAGAACCTTAAAAGCTGGGAAGTCAAACTACAATCCTGAATCTTGACCTAAGTAGCAACAGAGGCTAACAGGAGGAGGGTACCATTGATATTAAAACTGCATTCAAACGCACTACTTTCAAAGGCACATTCGCGGGGACAGGCCGCCACACACAGGTGTCATTCGTGTTTTAGCTTTTCTGTGGTCTGTGTGCATGTTTATTTAGCAGCAGCAGCAACACAACAACATTTCCAGTGATGTTGCCAATGTTGCAGGACATGAGAATGACATTTATAACATGCATCTTGTCAGATGGGGAGACCCCAGGATGATCCCTGTGCTCAACAAGGAAGCTTCAGTGTCACATTTGGCAGCTCGGCCTGTAAAGGGAGCCTGTAAGGTATGACCATGTCATAACCTAATCCCACAATGTGAGTCTCACCCAACATTTCAGAGTCCCTCCCTTTTGAAGTAGAAGTTTCACTGGCCCCAGAGAAAGTCATCAAACATTTACAAGCGAAAGCTGAAGATAGTTACAATGAAATACTAAGTGTCAAATTTGCAATTATCACACATTCACATTTTAGGAAATCTTCCTTCACAAACCCAGTAGCAGTCAAAGCACATGTGGCTCCCTATGCAAGCATCACCGCTGGCATTGCCTATCTGAGACAAAGTGAAATCAGCTTGTAGGACGGTGCCCCCTCAAATATCGCCTAAATGGTTCACTGGCACTGCGTAAGCCAATTTCTGGGGCAGACACTCAGTTCAGCCCATTCTTAGACAATATTAACACATCCAATCTGACAGCACATAACATCAACAGTGCTGAAGCAGTAAGTGAGAGACAGGAGTCAAAGGACTGGGTTTGTGCTGACAGTGATCAGGGTGTCACTATGAATGAATTGTCCTCTAGGGAGACTCCTTACTTACACAAATCACGCTCCTGAAGTAAGAAGTTAACCTTGCATTTCAATGGGAGAGAAAATCTAACACAAAGACGAAGATAATAATGAATTCCTCTGCAATGCTAGTGAAGGTGAAATCAAAAAGTCTTCAAGTATTCTAGAAACTATGTCTGTCTTAACTGGTTAATTTTTTATGAGCTTTAAAATATTTAAGCATTTTAAGACAAAGTTAACGAAGTTTCCCAAATAAAATATTACTCCATCTTTCATGAAGTTAAAGGGAAATACCAAATATGTCTTGAAATCAAATCGCAGATATAAACAAATGACAATGTCTGATGATTTGTTAATTATATTAAAATTTCTAACAGGGCTCATAAAAGCGACACAATGGCAAAGTTTGGTAAGACTACATTTTTTAAATGTATAAAACAGAAAAAAACCCCATTTAGTGTATGGTATAGATTGAAAGGTTAAAAAATAAAAAAAAATCATTTTAAATTACACATACAGCATTCAGTTAGATCAATACAGCTCTGTGTTCTTAAAGAATTACTTATGTTTACTATGATATGCACATGTTACTTAAAAACAAATTGGATTGCACTCGTTTGTTGAAATAAGCACTAAAAACATGTAATGCAATTTATTTACATTGACCATTAAAAGAAAAAATTTTATACCCATTTATTAACCTAAGAATTCAAAACCAAAGGAAATGATGTCAAAATCAGTAATGTCAATGTACTACTTAGAAATTACACACAACTCTTGAAATGACCAAAAATGTAATTAATTACATAATAATACATACATGTAATTATTTTTTTAGGCAGATTACACACTTTAAATTCCCCAGTCTGATGTACTAATTCAAACCCAGAGAATCAAGGGTATTCTGCTCACAAGTAATGGCAGACATTGTTGCAGGCGCAATTCAGAGGAAATCAGATAATTATTTCTGAAAAAAAAAACTAATTCGGGACTACATTCCTACGCTTTAAACATAAGACTCAAAACCGAAAGCATGGGCCGATATGGACAAAAATCATCTGCTAAATAAATAAATGCAAATAAATAAATGAACAAATGAACTGGGCTAAACACTGATCAAGAAAACACATCTCCATATGGTACACGTGCTCAAATCACCAGGTACAGCATTGCTGTGCGACTAGCTGTTTAAGTATAATATTTGCTTATAGACCTGCATGTTTAAAAATCAGTGACATTTTTTGAGATACTTGAGTGGTTTGTAGCTGTTTTTGCATCATAACGAGGGAGGGGGACTCATCAGTAAATTATGATGCGTCGAATGCCATTTAGCTGGGATAAGCACCTTTGCTGTGGTGGAACTGCACCAAAGACCAGCTGGCCTAGATGGGCCCATGATGGTGCATGGCGGAGAGGCAGGTGTGTTTGGGTACAGTGGTGTTGGTCCAGGGGGCTGGGCCCATGTGATTACAGGGCCGGCGATTTGTAGTCCTACTCTGAAGGAGACCGAGACAGAGAGAAAATAGGTAAATCCTTTGGGCACACGGACAGCTTACAAAAAAATGCTTACTCTTCAACAAGTATAATAGGAATAAATTGTAAATTTAAATAATGGTTAAGTGCAATATTATGAGGTTATCTGCAATATAAGAAACAAACAGGAAGCACAGAGTGAATGATTGTGACAAGAAATATGACACTATTTATAATTTACCTACCACTTTTATCCAAAGCAACTTGCAAAGAAGGTTAACGTTACGTGCGCTATATGATTTGGATACACAACCTTTGCATTAACAGTGTTCTACTTGTTGAGCTACAGGAACAGTAATTGACTAGATTTATAGCATTTGTATAAAATTTAGCTGCAATTGAAGGCGAAGTTCTGCTAATTCGCTAACCACTAATTAGCAAAGTTAACTTTTTCGTCAAAGGATTAGCATTTCATGCTAACTTTGAAAACCATTATTGGACCAATTAGCTAAATATAGTTCCGTTTTTAGTAATTCAAGAGCGAAAGAGAGAGCACCTGAAAACGACTGTGCTTTAATGTTCTATTATCTTATCAATATTATATAATTACAGCCTACATTTGGGTTTTCTACTCTAAGTATACAGTGCACATGTAGCCTCCACTATCAACTTTAATAAATACAATTGGGAAAATGGTTAAAATAATTTATATAATTTAGATTTCTTCGTGTCTATGATGTGTAGCATAGAAACTATGGCGAAAGATGTCAGTTATACAATTTTGCTAGTAGGATGTCAGTATGACTATCGACATATCTTGTTAATTGTCTATTTTTGCTCAAAACCGTTTACTGCATGCGTGACAGAAAAGCGCCAGTCCGACTCTAGATAACGCGCCACTGCCGCGAGGCGTGAGTCACGCCTGAAACACGCATGTCATGTAGACCGTGTGCTGCTCTAACCTGAGAACATGGGCGCCGAAAGGAAAATTAACAGGTTTCGCAGCTGCTATGCAATCCGGTGTGTCCCGGACCTTACAGAGGCAAAGTACGTTACTATAATAACGGTCAGTTTACTAAGTCTACAAGTTTACAGTAAATCAACCGTATGTTGGTTGTTGACTGCAAACAAATTTTAATTTCATTTGTTCATTTAATTATTTGTGTGAACCTTGATCATCATTTGATCTTGGTATGCTACACTGTTCTGGAACGGTATATGTCTAAGCGACAACATATTAAAATTACGGCTCTCTAGGTATGTTCTTAATAAAAGTTAGTGGCTAGTGACTGTCGTTAGCTGTTTTGCTTTTCAAAATTTTTTAGCAGTTTAGCTTTATCGAATTAGATGTTGGAGTTAGCAGATTAGCAGTTATCGAAGCTAACTTTTTGGTTAGCTGTGCCCACTGTTTATTTGTACCTGGCTGGATGCTAAGCACACTTCATTGGTTCTGTACCTGTACTCAGTACAATAACAATAAAGTTGAATCTCATGTAATGTAATCTAATCATCTTTATAGTGTCACTGGACTGTGTTGCTGTTTAAACACTTTATGAGACACCGTAGCAAACCTGATCAGCTGTTCCCAGAAGGAGGTGCATGGGATGAATGGCACTTGTTTTTCTGGAGGGAAAAGTGGAGTTAGTTTCAGCGAGCAGGTCAGCCACTGTAAGCATGCTTTTCCCACAGGAGCGTAAGGGCGCAGAGCAGGTACGCATACCTTTTTGTGCAGGTGATAGTGCAGCTTGCGGTCTGACAGCCAGGGGTGCCTCAGGGCCTCTGCTGCACTCATCCTCCAGCTATGAGGTCAGATAAATAGACATGGGCCACCATGCCAAGCCTGGACCTTCAGGAGACTCACAACTGAGCCTGAGGAGACTGAGCTGTATCCTTAATTATTTTTCTGTGGTATGGTCCATTTGTTATTTCATACCAGGGGTGTCCAATCTTATCCGCGAAGGGCCGGTGTGCATGCAGGTTTTTGGGGTAACCTGTAAGTCAGCTGTTCAAGCCCAGGTGTGAGGACTCATCAGTCCTCTAATTAGTAATCTAATTAGGGAGGTGCAGTGAAAGCCCGCCTACACACCGGCCCTTTGCGGATACGATTGGACACCCCTGTTTCATACCGTGGTCCCACTACACAAATTCATAACTTATTTGTTTATTCATTCTTATAATTCACTGCTTTGCCTGCACTGTCTTGTCTTGCATTGCACACTATTTGACCAATCTCATGAAGCCCCATCCTCAACTGCAGTGCAAGAATTTCATTGTGTTACAGGGTGAGTGGCGGTGAAACTTGGACCTTGGACTTGCTAGCGACATACAAATTAGCAAAGTCCCAGCTGCTTTGGTCACAGTCACCGAATAACATAGCTGTGGCCTCCACTGCAGGTCTGAAGGTGACCATGTTCATCACTGGAGCCATTTAAGGCCAGTGCCCATAAGACTTACCTCTTGCTCTTGACTAGGAGCCTGGTGATGAAATCTTTGGCCTCGTCAGAGATATCCATAAACTCCTCATCCTCAAAGGTCCACTTGCAGGAGAGGATGTTGTTCAGTGTCTCATTGTCATCCTCTCCAAGGAAGGGCGACAGTCCGCTGAGCCTGCCAGCAGGTGGCAACATTGGAGAAGGAGCTCTACAATGTCACTGTGCTGAAAGACCTGCATCACTATATGTAAAGTCTCTCTGCTCCAGGTTGTCCATTTCAATAGCCTTGTATAAACGAATGAACCAATAGCCTTGTATAAACGAATAAACCAATAGCCTTGTATAAATGAATGAACCAATAGCCTTATATAAACGAATAAACCAATAGCCTTGTATAAACGAATGAACCAATAGCCTTGTATAAAAAAGGCACCACTTTACAATAAGACTCCATTTTGCCACTTATAAATTGTAGTAACTCATTAATAAAACACCGTATGACAATGTTTATAAATGTCTGTTAACGACTTACGAAGTCTTACAACCTAATTGGTAACCTGATTATAAACCATTCATAAACCCTTCATAAGGGTAGTCTTATGGTAAAGTGGTACCTAAACCAATGAACCAATAGCCTTGGTTTGTGTCAGGTCACGACTATCAAATGTCAGAGTACAGTGTTCTGTATGCACTCAAAATGGGTTATTAAGAGTTAGTGAATAAAGCTTTGGAATATCATGGATTCACTGTCCCCTCAATGTGTCTGTGTGTCCCCCAATCATGGTTCATGTCAGTGGGCACCCCCAGCTGCATCACTCACAGCATATAGGTAATGACTCCCAGGCTCCACGTGTCTGTGGGGAATGACACAAACTCGTAGTTGATCACCTCTGGGGCCAGGAACTCTGGTGTGCCAAAGTTAATCCGCAGCTTCTCCCTGGGTTTATACCTGAATTGGGCAGCAGGGGAGGATTCAGTGAAGATTCAGACCTTAAAGTACATCTGTGCGAAAGAGTAACACTCGTTTAAATGAAGAAGATACTTATTTAACTCACATAATTATGATGACCAGTTACCTGCTATATCAAACACACAATATTCAACTGGGATATGTGCTGATCCAAATAATGTAGGACATCCAGTTAAATTAAGTAAATACTGCTCTGAAAAACATTAGCAGTAACAACCAAAAGGGGACATAAGAGGTATCATTCACCTCCTTGCCAGCCCGAAGTCGATGATCTTTATTTTGTTGGTTTCTCTGCTCACACACAGGATGTTCTCAGGCTGCAAAAGCAAACGGAGTTTAATCAATCCAAGGGGAGTGATACACGCTGTAAAGACAGGCCATGACAGTGTTTCTCAGACTTAGTTCTCTGGTGTGGAGTGTGGCACCTCACCTTCAGGTCCAGGTGCAGAATGTACCTCTGGTGCATGTACTGCAAGCCCTCACTGATCTGTCTGATGAAGAGCACCGTGTCCAGCTCTGTGAGCTTGTAGTTCTCGTCAATGATGCGGTCAAACAGTTCACCTCCAGCCACACTGCAGCAACAAGGATAAAGCATCATGCCACCCAGCACGGAGACCTGATCATCACCCATGTAATAAGCTAATAATGCACTTTTTTCAGTTACAAGAGGAGGTTACCTTTCTGACAAAGCTAACTAAAGAAATGAAACAGGGCTGGTAACATTGCACATGGGATGACCCTCACTAGATGGCACTGTGGAAATGACAAGTATATTTTTGTGCCACAGATTAGGCCCACCTGATGTCATAAAGCTGAGGGATATAACGACTTATTCGGTAAAAATTGAAGTAAATTTATTTGCACCAATAAATAGGATCCTTACTACTCCATGACTAAGATGATGTCATATCTTGACTCATAAGCTGCGTAGAGCTGGATCAGATTGGCGTGGCTGAGCTGGTTCATGACCTGTATCTCATTCTTCACCACCTCCTGTGAACAGAAAACTCACAGTTAAGGCCCATTTGCACTCCTGCATTGCTCACGCCGTGGCCTACGCAAGTCGCCTATGCCGTTGTGAGCATTTATACTTGTGCACCCGGTGTGTGCTGCATCACTCTGCAATTACACCAAAATGCTAGTTCGCTGAGTATGGGGTGTTTACTAAAACATTTTTACTTTATTATAGGAAACAAAACTTGCCAAGCGCTGCAATTTTAATGACTGGTCCATTTCAGGATTATGTAGTATACATGTAAAATTCAGTATTCATAACTTCTTTTTTTGCTTTATAAATATTGCAATAGAATCTACGCTATAGGTATGGCCAGAGGTGGAGATTTCAGATCCAGAGAGTATAAATCCAATCCAAGATTTTGGTTTCAATTAACTAGTTGAGTACTCTGTGACTGTGACTCTTTATACTCAAATGGTTGGTTGAGCGAAATCTTGGTCTGGATTTGTACTCTGGACCTGAAATCTCCACCTCTGGCCATATCTACAGTGTAGATTCTATGCAGAAGTATAAATCAGCCTTTAGTTGGATGGATGGAGGTGATGGATGGAGGTGATGCACATTCAAACAGTCTGCGATGATACAGACCATTTAAACATGTTTGATTTTTTTTTAAATGTTATCCAGGCATGGTCACATGTGTGGCCGCATATGGTCATGTGTGTGGTCATGTGACGATTCTGACACAAGCAGAATGACAAAGCTTACCTTCTCTTTTTGAGTTCTTGCCTTGATGATCTTGGCAGCCAAGGTGAGACCGGATGAGTTTTCAACACATTTGTGAACCTGACCAAACCGACCCCTGTGAATAAAAGTGCAGAATCAAGTACATATTAAGTTCTCATGAGACGTCGGCCATCCCCTCCATACACAA
Organism: Brienomyrus brachyistius; assembly: GCF_023856365.1. Taxonomy (NCBI): domain Eukaryota; kingdom Metazoa; phylum Chordata; class Actinopteri; order Osteoglossiformes; family Mormyridae; genus Brienomyrus; species Brienomyrus brachyistius. Next base: position 20,656,535 of record NC_064533.1, on the reverse strand, counting down.
AAACACTGACATCTAGCGATGGTTTACTGCTTTTCACCTTGATTCACACAAACTAACTCAACCTAAATATGTATAAAATTCTTTCAAGGCATTCCAATTGTGTCAGACAAAACAGACAGCTAATGCGAGACATTTTTTCATAAACGGCCACCTGCCCTTGAATGTGAGAAAAGTAATCTAAAAGCCCCCCGAAAGAAGGAACTGCAGACGTTTAAATGAAGAAGAGGCTGGCGGCTTCTCTTTGAAGAAATAGATTATCACTGGCTGATTATCTCTAAGTCAGCATGGGGTATGGTTTCACAGACCGTATGGTGGTGGGGGGTCAGTATATAAATAAACAACCTTTACTCTGGACTTACCCACCATGGGAAAGGATACTTGTCTGTATTGGGATTAAGATTCCCTTCCCACATCCCTCCCCCTCATCCAAAACTGATGTCCCTTTTCATACATTGTGTCCTGGAGATTTGGTTCCACTGACATAACAAAAGCTTCTCACCCTCCCAGGATCTCCTCCCGGTTTACGGTGTAGAAGTTGGAGATTTGGTTGTGCTTGGCCGACACGATCCGGTGATCGAAGGGGGCAGGTGGTGGGGGGCTGCAGTCTGAAAGGTATCCAGAAAGGAGGAGTGAGATGGACGGGAAGATAAGAAACAATAGCTTCAGCCAGCTAGGGAACATTTTAAGTGATGAGGTACAAAGCATGCTTATATATACATGCCGTACAAAGTTTAACCATATATGACCAAAATGAGACTCAACCCACGATTTGAAACAGACAGGGCAGATCTGTAACTCATGACTCAAAGTTCACATGAAGGACACTGTAGAAATTTGTGGTCACTGCTCAGTTGGAGCAATGACAGTTCTGAAGCCGCAAGCAGTACACCACACTACATTAGCATCCGGATGAAACACCATAGTCTCTTTTGCTACTCTGTCCTCACTGGAATGTTTCTGCCAAAACCAGTGGACAGATGTATACACACAGATGTGTGTGAGTCTGATTTGGTTGCATTCTACACATTATACTATTCCTGGTGCTAACTGGACACCAGGGGTGATTTTAGAATTTTGTAAGGTGGGGGGAGAGGCATAAGGGGGGGCATAATTCATACAGAAGACTAACTTTATTATTAGCCAATGATATGTTTTGAATCAGTGAGTGACTGGCAGGAGCATTCTGGGGGCCAATCAGCCTTCACCTAGGGCCAGTGCCCCTGTGGCCCCGCCCCTATATTCTCCTTTGTTGGAGACTTCATAGCCTTTTGTAAAAGGTGCCTGCAGCTCACCAATGATGTACTCCTCTAGTAAGGCCTCGCCATCGTTCTCTTCATCCTCCTTCTGCTCCTCTGCCTCCACCTCGTCTTCCACGGGTTCTGGATCCCTGCTTGTCTCTTCCACGCGACTCTTTTTGTGGGCCTCCTCTTCGCCCAGGAGCCCCGCAGTGACCCTTCTCTTGGGGCCAGCCTCGGGGGCCTCATGGCTGTGGGGCAGGATGCCCGGGTGAGACAGCCTCGCAACACGCCCCAGCTACAGTGCTACAGGCCAGTTTCTATGAAGCTTCCCCTATCAGTGCTTTATATACTTGGCAGTTCATCAGGGTCTAAGGATTTACTTTCCAGAATATAAATGCTCACTTTAAAACATCTTTTGAAAATAAAGTTTCACAACTTCCAAATTCTGTTCTCAAACCTCTTCCCACCCCAATATGCTCTGGAACCTTTTTCTAATGGCAAATACATGTTGACCCATCCACTAGCCCTGATCTAATGACCCCGGTCACCTAGATTCACAGGTCTGTAAGAGGCAGAAATCAATAAACTGCAGGTACAAAGTTTGCCCCAACAATTTTAAGTGCCACTTTCTAAAGATAAAGAGTGTATTTCTGTTGTATTTAAAGATATAGTGTGGCTCTTTAATGTATATGTCAAAGGCTTTGAGCACCCGCCCCTCAAAAAGTCTGCATGGGACCGATGATCTGAGTAGGTTGATGGTTTAAGAACAAGACCTGTGCCTGGGCTATGACTCCTGATGATGCTGGTAAGAGCATGAGAAATACACACCTCTCCAGAGGAAGGGCAACTGGGAGAGGCAGATGTTCGTCGGTGAGCTCAGTCTCTTCTCTCTGAAGTTCATACTCTGTCCCTTCATCCTCCTCCAGAGCCTCTTCCGCATCCTCCTCTTCGTCCTCCACTTCCTCCTCGTGTTCTGACTCAGTGAAGTGCTCCTCGTTCTCTCCTTCCTCATTCACTATGAGGCTGTCCTCCAGCTGTGTGGCCTTGTCCTCCTTGTCCTGCTCCTCCTCTGACGATGACAAAGCACTGCTCTCCTCACTGCTGTCCACGGTTGACTGCGGGATGCTTGGGATAAGGCCGGGCAAGCAGTCACTTCCTTCTGCATCTTGGAGCTCTGGTGTGGCTGGGCGTGCAGACCGCTCTGCATTCTGCTGGTTGAGCTTCTGGATCTCTTCGAGCAAGAGCGCCTTTTTCTTCAGGGATATGGTGTCTGTTGAGGTCCAGACAAAGCACAATGCAGTGTTTGCAACCAGCACAACCACAAGCTTTAAAACTCCGCAAGCAGGTTCATCCAAGATACGTTTAGAACTTTAGACAGACAAAAAAAAATGCAAAAATAGTCAGAATGTTCTACGAGATCTGCTGCTCGTGAGGTCCTTATTTAAACCATTTTGTTGAAAACACACAAAGCCATTCCCAGAAAACAGGGCTTTAAGGGTAATATACAGTACAAGTCTTAGGCATTCAGAGAAAGTTATGTCTAAATGATCTTCCTGTTGGTCTGAAAGGGGTGGCACGGAGGTATAGTAATTAGCACTGTTCTCTCACACCTCTGGGAGCAGGGTTCAAGTCTGGCGTTGCTCCATGTGTATGGAGTTTGCATGTTCTCCCTGTCTCCTGCAGGTACTCTAATTCCTAATCAATCACCTCATTGAGTTATATTACTAATTAAGTTAATTAATTATGAGAGCTGGCAGTGAAATTTAATTAATAAATGGAATTGCTGGGGTGCCCCTGAGGAGAGTCTTGGTGTTCTTCTAGCCATCCAACAAGATATCAGTTTTTGGAAAATAGTAGAAATTCTTGTTTTTTTTTTTTTTATCGTATTACTGTTAATGGGTGGAATGGTGGCTCTGAGGCTACGGATCTGTCCCAGCAATCAGAAGGTTGCTGGTTTGCCAGGAGTGTTTCCTCTCTGTTGGACCCTTGAGCAAAGCCCTTAACCTGCAATTTCTTCATCCTGGGCTAGATGTTAACCTACATCCAGCCCTGCAAGCAGGTCCTCCAACTTGCAGGGAAAGTTTGGGGGTTGGTGGCAGAATTGGGACTCCAGCGACTGGAAAAGACTCACACTGTTCCATTCCATTTGAACTAGTGTGGTGCTGAGGTATCACCCCCTGCACGGCTGCCCTTGGGTTCTCATCCCTGAGCTGGTTTGACATGTGGTGGGTGCGGCAACACGCTAAATCAGCACACGCTCCTTGCCTCTCTCCTCTAACTGCTAATTTGCATATGTTCTAATGTATATTGTGTTTTTTTTCCAGCATATTTACACCTATTCCCAAGAAAAATAGTAATAATTATTTTCTTTGACTGCCTTTGACAGTATTGTACCCTCTGTTGCTATGCTACATGACAATGTCAAGAGAACAGCAGGTCACCAAAACCCATGCTGTGCTGTACCTCCTGCATCCGGAGGCTTCTTCTTCTTCTGGGTCTTCAGACCGTTGAGGCTTGGGCTGAACTTCTCCTTAGCATCCTTGGATTTCTGGGCTTTCAGCTGGGCAACAGAAAAGGTGACAGGTATGGATACAGATACAAGTCTGACGCTGGGTGTTTGTATTGAGAGACAAGGGTAGGCATATAAATTTTGCGGTACTGTAAATAAAACTGTTATCCCAGGCACAATGCACCAGACCAAGGGGAAAGACAGGTTGAATGCTTAACGAGGAATGTCCTCCAGGGGGCGCACTTGCGCAACAGACAACAAAGAACAAGACCAAGTTGTTTGGCTACCATACCTGCAGATACAGATACATTAATATCTGCTATTTATATGAAAAACAGCAGCACTGATAAGTGACTGTCAGAGGATAAACATTGTAGAAAGCAACTTGAACCTAGCTCAAAGCATAATCTGTTATAATCGTTACTGACACCTACTGACAGACTGTATAGTGCAGCTGTGGTGTTTTCCAAACAACTTCTGAGAACCTCAGGAGATTAAGTTACGCCTTGAACCCACTGCACCAGTAACTGCTATGCCATACTCAGGACAGCCTTGACACTCGCTGTATCTCTAAGGTTTAGTCATAACTGCACTTAAGGGTCAATAAAGTCACTCACAATTTACACAAAACCCACAGTGATTATGAAACTGTTACTCGCATAGATAAAAGTGACCGACTGATTAATTGAGCTATCAGGACTTCCCATATTGGTCACAGCACCAGTGACTAAACAACTAATATGTTCAGGTGTTAGGTTAAGTTCAGCTGTTGGTTTACTTATATACTGCATGGCCACAAGGGCACAATGCTGTCTCCATGCTCCAAGAATAGCACTCTCTGCCAGAGATGAATGTGAGCTGTCAGGTATTTTAAAAGACCCATGGGTCATATACGTTTTGTTTTGTTTTCGTTGCACTTCCTGCAAAGCAGTTATCAGAAATGGCTGCTGTCTGAGCTGAAACCAAATAGCAGTGCAGAAAAGCCCCCCCACAGAAAAATATACATATGTGAGTAGCAGAGTGTCAAGCCTGAAAACCCGAGCAGCCTGTGATTGGTAGCTAGGCCCCCCTCGGTGATAACGCAGCATATGCACCAGGTAACAACAAGTCTTAGGAGCCAGTGGGTTACTAGGCAGTAGGCTTCATACAGGAATGGGAGGGGGGGGGCAGCCCTGTCCCCAGCTTACTGCATCCTGCTCTACTTGTTTGCCAGAACATGAGAGTAACTGTCACCTCAGACAGATACCTTCACAGCCAGCTAAGCATGCCTTCCATTTGCCAAATGGATCTGTTATCGGTAGCTGACTGCCTGTTTGAACACACTGTTCTGATATTTTCATTAGGGTGTCAAGTAAAAACTGCTTTTGCTCTAAATATTCCCTAACACTGATATTATGAATAATTTCATATAATTGAGATGTAATCACAAAAATAATACCAAAATATAGCCACATGCGGCGATTATTGGGGTCCAACCACATGCATGAATAGACGCCACATTTACCATCAGATGTTCCATCAGAATCTCTGTAAATGAATGTGTATTAGGTATGGAAGCATTTTGTGTTTGTATGGCTTTATAATATCTACATTACCATATAAGGGCTTTTGGACTATGGGTGTTATTGCACCACCAGAAACTCAACTGACGTCTTTTTTGTGACTTGAGTAGAGGAAGAAATATTGTACCGTTACACCAAATTTCATGATTCTCAGTCATTTACAAGGGTAATTATAGCCTGCTGAAATTTGATTGGCTGTTGTCAGCCATGCTTGACAAGTAGATCAACTTCTGTTATATGATTTGTTGGAACATCTGGCCACAAACACGCACACAATATGTAGCCGTTTTGGACCCCACCCATTTACTGTATGATAATGTTGCTGTCTCACTTATCTCTGTACCTCAACTGTATACCATGTAATCCATCACACCGTGCAATATGGCTGTTCTTGATCATTTCCTGCATTCTCAACTGAGGTTTTCCCAAGTGCAATATATTTATCTCATGTGCAATAGTTCATGTGCATTATGCCCCCTATACTATTTTATTATGTACTGTATTGCTATATGTTACTTATATCATTTTGTCCCCTCCTACTCCTTAAACTTTCTTTACTGAGGCTTCTGTAGGAAGACCCAAACATGATCTCATTGTACTCATGCAGTGACAAGAAAGAGCTTATCTTTTTATATCCAATGGTTTCTGACTTATAAGTTATTTTGAGTTATGGCGCCCCCTATTGGGTGACTTATGAAATTTGGAGAGCAGCCTAGGATTGTCATATCAACTAGACTTAGTAAGTTTATTGAGAAATAGATGTTCCTTTGATGAGAAATAGCTCATTAAGTACAAACAGTTCATATCCAGGAAATTAATTTGTCTTTACAGTGATCAAAATCCTGTGGATAAATTTTTGTCAACAATGTCTAAAGATGTTGTACTTCTAATTTTGTGTGAATCAGACGAATGGCTTAGGGCGAGTTTGAAAAAGTAAATTTTACGTTCAAAATTACGCAAATCAGGAAAAAAATATAAGTAGGTGGAGCTACATAGTAAACTTTTTTGACATGAGCCAGGGAATGTCTATAAAAAAAGAATTTTGTTTCTTTGACTCTGTTCTGGAGATATAGATCCAAAGGTCCAACACTGAGATGCAGCACCACCAACAGGCTGATGGGTATGATTTTGCTTGCCTGAGCAATAGAGGCAATTCTGCAGCACTCCACCAAATGTGGTATTTCTGCACCTTACGATCTGTGCTGCCGTATCGTTTTAGCGCAGAAGAAGAAGAAGCGAAATCCTAGCAAATATAATAAGGTACCAGCACTGTGAGCTTGGACCCCAAATTAGCAATAAACAAAGAGATGAGAATAATGGTTTAAAACCTGGTTATGTATGAATATTTTGTATATAAAAAGGAAAGATTAATACATTTACAGTATATTGAATACACACTAAACTAATCCATCCATCCATCCATCCATCCATGTATCCATCCCTCCCTCTATAAATCCATCCATTTAACTTCAGAAGCTCATGCAGTAATGAGGTCTAGCAAAAAAAAAAAACACAATTAAAATAAAATAGAATAAAATACAAAATAAATACACAATTTGTTAACTTTTAATTTAAAAGTACATCTGCTTTTATTCATTTATATGATGGCACATTTTCAGGATCACATGGCCACCTCTTTGTTCCGAAATCTGAACTCTTCTGTGACTAAACCATCATATAGCCTGTTATTACTCACTGGAAAAATACGACAGCGGGCAGGATTACTATGCACTGCCAATAGCTGCCCAGTTTAACTCAACTGTCACAGCTGGGATAATATTCTCCACTGTGTTAAGCAGATTGTTGATGGTAATCAGAGACATGATATGACAGAATCATCCACTCATCTCCTGCACTGGTTACTTTGTGTCAGCCATAAAAGAGACACTAGAGGTAGCTGAAGCTGTTCGAATATTACAGGTATACAGGTATGTGGTAATAAACTTACTGCAAATTTTGTGGACAATGTACAAACCATGATCAAAGAATAAGCCGTGTTGTTACCGAATTCCCAGCACGTCTGATGTGACCCACCTTATTGGACCTTTTGTTGGTTGATTGGGGTTTTCTGACAGCATGTTTGACCTTAGTATTTACAGTGTTTTTCCCTTTAACGCTTGATGTCGGAGAGGCCTTGCCAATGCAGATTACTTCACTGAGCTTGGAGGTCTTAGCTCCTAGGAAGCCAATCACTTGCTGAAGGCCAATAACCAGCTTCTCCACCCCTTCCAGCTTCCTGGTTTGCTGCTCTGTCCTCTGGTTGACAGTGGACATGATGTTGGTCATTTCTTGACACATCTCTTTTACATCAGAAGGACTCTCAGTCTCAGTCTTCTCCTGCTGACAGACCTCTTCCTTGACTACCTTGAGTATCTCTACCTCCTTCTCAATGCCACCAATGTTCTGGGACATGCCATCCAGCCTGTGAAGGACCTTCTCCTGGACCTTGAGAAGCCAGTCCATTTTTTCACTGAGGCACTTGATCCAGGTTTCAATGAGATTCTGACTTTGCACCTGTGGCTTCTCAGACTCCATGGCTGTCTTTGCAAGAGGAGGTTTGTGGCCCTGCAAGGGATTTGGGTCGTAGACCTTTGCCAAGGAATTGACCAGAGGCAAGCTCATGGTGTTGAGGGTCTTGACAAGGAGAAATTGTGGAGGATTCTCTGCTGGAAACACTTCAACGGATCTCACAAAATCATTTATTCATTCCCTTCTACTTCATCAAAAAGCGTTCACTCCGTAAGAAAACAACAATCAGAGAATGCAAGATGCATGAAGTTATAAGTCCCAAAAATGAACAAAACAACAAAATCAGGCCTGAGGCAACAGAAATGGCAAGCAATCAATGAAAAGTCACCAGAGAAATGAGTTTGAAATGAGTTTGAGCTGCACTAAGATCTTACAGTTAGTCACTCGTTCTTCGTCCAGTGCAACCGGATCCAACTATAAGAACTACCCCCCCCCTCCCCCCCCAACCATACACTCCCAACGTCCCTGTCTCATTTACACCAGAGGATCAGCGAATGAGTGACTGTGGCTCCCTGAACCTCAGGACTAGTGTGTGTGTGTGTGTGTGTGTGTGTGTGTGTGGGGGGGGGGCTTCTGTTCTGGGTGACTGGTGTGATATCTGAGATGCCCAGAATGCCCTGTCCGGCTGCCAGGTGCGCTGGAATTTGGATCATTTACTGCACTTGATCATTGCTAATGTTTCCAAGAGAAAAGGGCTATGACGAAAAATTCCATGGCAAAGATTTTCTCTTTGCTGCAGCTTTGGCTACAGGGGTCTGATCAGTGTGATGAGTTTCCATCATTTCTTGAAAAAAGCAATAAAAACTGCATGTGATATTACAATTAACATTATTGTTAATAAACTTGAGGAAACATATATAAAGTTTTTTTGTCTACATACTTACACATACATTAGATGCATTATTGCATTTCTTTTAGAATTTTTACTGTCTAATAAATGTAAAATGTATAACATTATGGATTATCGGACAAAGATTATGATATGGCTGACCAGCATTTTTGTTTCAGCTCTACTGTGAATTGAAAATTGCCTGGCACCACAAAACAAGTAATCAATGATGTATTCACAACTGGCGTCGATTCTGTAAAATGGGCTTTCCCTGAGGCGATTCCGAACGGCAGTATGGGGGACCTTCACGGGGTACATTTCAGCAGATAACAAGGTGCTCGTGTCACCGTGGTACGTAGGGGCTCAGGGCAGAAAGTGCTCTAAAGCCTATGTTTGCCACTAATATTTGCAAAGGAAGATCGGGAAGAATCATATAAGCAATGTGAGTTAAAACTCAAGTGAAAAGCTCCAACCACACATATGGAAAATTTTACGCATTTGGAATTTTGCATAAAAAAATTAAAAAATCACATGGTAAACGTCATGCAGCACATTGAGAAGATGGACAGAATAACCTTCCTGGGAAAACGTTCATACAGGCCTCTAAGCTGGCTTGGAGTCAGACTTCTAGTGAAAACCCATATTATACCACTTTTAGGATATCTGAGATGAATGCATTCTGGGAAGGTGGGGGAGAGTTGTTGAGAAACAGTTAAATGATATGCATGGGGTGTGTTATTGAAATAGTATCCCTACCACATTATCCATATGAAACCTATGCAAAGGGATGCAAATATGAAAGTGACCTGTGTCACCTGACTCTCTGTATTGAGTGACGGACGTCCTGATTTGTCGCAGATGGCAAATCCCGGCCACCCATCGCGGCTCGCCTGTGCCCATTGGATGGTTTGGAAAAGAGGCCACCACCACGGCCGGGGCTTGCAGCAACATGGGTGCTATTTTGGAAATGAGCATTTGCACAATGCCGGCCAGTGACAGGTGACAAGGACAGGATTAGAAACAAATAAGGACAGGGTGGCCAGAGACTTGCTGCACCTGTCCCCCTTGGGGGCTGATGGGTAGCAAGACTCTGGGGGTGGGGGGCACATCAGTTATTCTGCAGCCCCTTTTGCCTATCAGGAGAAAGCCAACTTGCATGTCACCAAAACAAATGGACCACATTTACCCAGGGTAGATGGATAAACAGTGCATCACATACTTTTTCCACCTTCTAGAACATTCTGACACTGGACAACTTCATCATGGCCTAATTGCAGGACATATGATAGCGGCAATGCAGAGATGTGCCAAATATCTCAGTCCCAAAATGCTGCTTGTCGGCCACAGGATGTTTAGGTGGGAGATGTGTGGCTCAGTAGGTTGGGCCTACTGTGTTTGGGAACAAAGGGTCGTGGGTTCAAATCCCAAAGTTGATAGTGTAATTTCACCATCATCCCCATGAGGAAAGGCCCTTACCCTTGCTCCAGAGATTGCATGACCATGCTTTCTTAAAAAAAAATGAACAAAAGCAGCTGCTAAATAAATCATCACAGTATATATGCAACCATCCACCCTCTAAACATTTCTAAAAATTCCATACACATAGAATGGAGGTAGGACCCCTAAGCCTGGAGGACAGCATCACACACTGAGCTGTTGTGCCAAAAGAAACTCCTCAGGATATTCAAAATGCTCTTTAAAATCCCCCTGGATGTCTGAGCTCAATTCTCTCCCCATCTCCAGGCAAATCTGCGGAAACGTGAGACCGGAATATGAAGTGAAGCTGTTGCATCCCTAAATAGTTGAAAACTGGCTCATGTACTTCACCAAAACAACCCCCCCCCCCCCAAAAAAAAAAAAAATAGAAACAATTATTATTACTCATCTCTATGCTTGAAGTTTCATTCTGAAGGTCGTGCTTTAGACCTTCTGGTCACATATGACATTTGCAAATTTGAGGAGTTTAAAAAAGAGAGGGTGAAATGGCCACGCATGCTGACACTAAGACAAAAAAGGCCACACAAAGTGACAGACACGGGTCCGGCAGTGTCATGGGTCACGCAAGAGGTCACACAAGAGGTCATACAAGAGGTCATACAAGAGGTCACGTGGGCCTGCATGACCATGGGACAGTCAACCAAAAAAAGATCCAGAATTTTTCATATATTGTAAACTCCATCCACAGCATTTCCCTTAATTGCTTAATCCTGCACTGGAATTTTCACAAGAAACTTGAAGCAAAGTTCTTTAAAAAAAAAAAAAAAAAAAAAAAGCTGCTATGGGGAGAAGTGAAAATCATTACTTGGACTTTTTCGATGCAGGCGCCCCCTGTCTAAGTCAGCGCCCCCTCAGAGGATGTCACCTATGTTGCCTAATGAGCTATACAGCTGTCAGTAACACAGCTCTGTAATTATACATGTGTAGACTTAAATGTGACTACAGCAGATAAGGACATGCTGTCTCAGTGGCTGCTGCCTGAGGGAGGTTGATGCGAAACACTAGAGCAGCAGACTGGATCTAATCTCTTGGTGGCGCTGGAGAGAACTGCAGAGGCCCCGGTAACAGCAGGACAAGAACGTGCATGGCGGCTGAAATCCCGCTGACAGCTTGTCACACAGGGTCTCCTGCCTGCTCCTCAACCAAATGCACTGACCAATCCTGCCCTGAGAAGACCTCAAATTCATCAGTCCAAAAATGACTCACACTTACAGGCTCACAAAACCCAGCACACTTCTACCTCTTTACCTCCACTTATTTCATTAATTAACTGAGTGACTGAGAACATAAATAATCTCGTCTATCTGGATGCCATAAACAGACTTCAGTATAATTCATTTCATTGAATGGATGAGGGTATAGCAAATGGATGGATGGCATGATGGGTGAATGAATGGATGGATGGATGGATGGATGGATGGATGGACAGTTGGATAGATGACTGTCTTTCTTTGAGAAGGACAGTCTTGAAAACCCATTACAATAAAGACAGGGGTTTTTAGGCATAATGTTACAACAAGCAACCACCAGGGAATGCTGTAACACAAGCCATCGCAATGAGGACCAGCATCTACATTCAGAACAGATCACATAGTTTTAAAAATTCTGCTGTGAAGTTAGAAATTATGCATAATATGATGTGCACATGGGCACATGGGCTTATCGAGAACAGCGTCTTTCAAGCAATTCTGTTTTCTTTTGTTGCTGAAGTTCAGGTGCATCTTCCATCCTCACTAAGCAGAGTGCAGGTACAGCCTACAATAATAGGTAACCAATCCTACCGAATGACACCTACATGGTACAGAGATAACAATAGCGTCACATTGATGTTTTCTGTACCCATATATATAGTGTTACATTGGAAGGGGGTTAAATTCTGACTCCAAATTCTCCCAATGTTTGTAATCCAAGATCCTGCAAATGCTATTAGCATGTCCATCATAGACCATGTGACCACAGAGCCCTTATTCCAGAGTAATAATAGATGCTGCCAAATAGCAAAAGTCTCCACTGCCTTGTTAGGAATGGAAAAACGGCAGAGAGTAGCATCCATACTGTCCTGATGAGCGTTTCGTGGCCCATGTCATTAATTAGGATTAAGGTCTTAAATCCTCGCCTTCCACAGCCCTCCACATGTGCTGCAGAAGTCACAGACTTCTGGTTCTTGCAGCATGAATGTGACGGGATGTACCAAACTCTGAGCTGCTGGGGGGAGGAGGTTAGCGGCCTTAGAGGCTATGTTTTTATCAGTGGGTGCAGACAGATCGAGGCAGTCAGACCTCCACGTTGTGCATCCTTCAGCCTACTAAAGAGCCAATCAGAAAGCAGCAGCCAGACTGCACGTGCACTCTTATAGAGCCACGTGTCAGAGCAGGAAAAAATATATGGTTGTCAGCCAGTAACAGGGAGGGGTGGAACTATAGTTTTGGCCAATCAGCTCGCAGTCATCCATCAGCTACAAGGACAGGACTCCATCTGAAGGTCCACAGGGTTAGCAGAACTGAGAATCTATTTTGATGTGTCATGTTGTGCTCAGAGAATAGACAGAGTTGCAAAGTGATGGCCAGGAATAGGAACATTGTCTCGGGAGGTTGGGTGATTTGCTAAACGTCCGCTTTGGGTCTGTAAGGCTTCCAGGCTACCTGTTCTGTCGTTTTTAGGCTTTAGCATTTATAATGTTCAGAAACTACAGTTTCTACAACTTGAAATATTGCGCCATTTTTGGAATATCTGTAAGGGCTTACAGGTCTAAAGGTTGAATGAAATTCAAAGTTACTAAACCACAATGCAACCCTCATATAAAATTAAATACCTATTTATTTTGAGAACAGTACTATTTCCACTAAGCTGTGGTTTTACTTCTTCCTGGGTTGCTCAGATCTGGATAATGAGGTCATTCAACTACACACCTGTCCAAGTTTAATAAGTAAAACATTATTGATCATAGTATATACATCATTTAAACCTTCATGGTTGTTGTTGAATATTTTAGAGCTCATATTTTTGGGAGGATTATGTCACTGCTTAGCAAATCCCTACCGCCTATGTCTCCCTCATATTTATGAAATCATACACTGTTACAGTTCAGTTTTAAAGTCGATTCAATTTATTTTTATATAGCGCCTTTCACAATAGTCGCCCCTAGACACTTGACAAGAGTGTGCAAAAATCCACCACTGCATCATTCAAACAAAATGGTGCATGAAACTAGAAAAAGGGAAAGAATTAAAAATATGTTAGGTTTTAACCTCAAGCAGATATTAAACGGAAGCAGTGTGTGACCCACACTGCACACAATCATGGCGCTGCCCGGTCAGACGTCATTCCAGGGGAAGAAACCCAGTTCGGACGTGCCGGCCTCTCGCACAGCAGCTGGGCTTGTTCCCGTGTCACAACGCACTCGTTCTTGCCATTTTTTTTTATTACTCTCCTTAAACATTTTAATAAAGCCAAGTGCTGACAGCTAGTGAAACTGGCCCAGCGAACTGGCGCCTGCATGTGCGTGGTGGCTTGGAGTCTCGTGGCATTGATTCTGCAATGGCGTAACAGGGGAGGGACTGTTATACGAGACAACTAAGGCTGGGGAGGAGGACCGTTGTGTCCTAAAGACAGGTGAGCATCAGTCGGAGCAGCAGTCAGCCAGTTTGGGCCCTGAAGCAGAAGTGCAACTTCACCGTCAGCCAGGTGGAAGCATTTCCCGTTTTCAAAACCAGAAAGTTCATGCTCTCCTATATTCATGTACTTGAACAGACAGGCCGAAAACTATCATGCTGTATGCTGTGTGTCTCAGCAGGTTAGGATGCTGTGCCTGGAAGGTTGTCAGTTCAAATCTCAGGTCAGCAGAATGCGTTTACTGATAAATAAAAACAAAATACATATGAAAATGTTTCAGTGTTACTCCGTCATGGATGCATAAACGCGTTTGCTTTATGATCTGTGTGGATGGGGCTGTTTCTGGCCCAATCAGAGTCCTGTATTCGTGAATGAGTCACCAAGTGAATTAATGAGTGAATTACAGACTGATTGCTGAAAGAGTGGGTGACGGGGGAGGGGGCTAAGGGCCATTGGGAAAGTCTAGAAGCCCAAGGCAGGGGGTGGGTGGGGTGTGTGACTGAGGGAATGAGAGTTCAGCAGTGTTATATAAGCACACTGATGACATAGAGCCATGGGTGCTATCCAAATGGGGGGGGGGGGTGTTAGAACACTTGGCCCAACTGTTATTTTACTTTCATTTTGTTCATGGGTGTAAGGTGGGGGGGATGTCTCCAATGGCATCTCCTAGGGGGTCCGGGGCAGGACTGCCCCCCACCCCCCCTTGATGGGGAATTCCTGATGTGTTTTGTAAAAATGTGCTGTTCAATGTTAGGTGTTTTTGCAGCCATCTCTGATTCACCAGCTTGCCCCTAAATGATTTACACTAAGTGCTTCGCTTGTAAACCACGGATACTGGATCCAAGCTCCTCCCCCGTGCCGGGGATAACTGACCCCATCCGGGACAGCACATTCCCCCAGTCTGCACATTCCTGATCCTGCCTGACGCTCTGATCACGGATGATGGATCCTGTCATAGTGCTCCAACCGCACCATGCAGATGGAGCTGGTGTTAACAGAGAAGCTGGTTCCAAGGTGTTAGCACAAACACGGGTCCAAGAGATGCATGTTTGCCGTGCGTCAGAGGTGGCAGGGTACTGTACACACTGTACAACCCAAATCTCCTTCCTTTGGACATTACCAAAAGCATTACACAGCTCGGGCAGAAGGAAAACCTCACTGACAGCATGGGCAGACTTTAGGAAAGGCAGCGGCACATGATGATGAAGACCGTCCCTTAAAGAAGGAAATTGATTCTTTTTTCAGCTAAAAATACAGGAAAAAACAAGATGTCTGCCTCTTAGTGTTCACACCTTTGTATAAATCTCTTAGACATCACTGGGAGTGGAGGGAGTTTTAGCACAGAGCAGACACAAAGATTCATTGTGTGTGAACGGTACTGAGGTGTTCTGCCCCTAACTAACATAATGGAGCACAAAGGAGCATAAGATGGGTCACGGTGCCATACGCCCACATGCTAACAGCACTGGCGCTACCGCGTCAGCACACAGGTAGCCCAGGGTTCATGGGGCCGAACAGGAAGAGAACATGTGTGCATTCCACATCACTCCGCAAATCAGCTGCAGTGAAGTGCAAAACTTGTAGCTCGCCAAAGGAAATGTACATTTTTGTTTGGAAATGCAACGGTGAAATTCCCCTGGCAACTGTGGGATTTGAACCGGCAGCATTCTGATCCCGGGTGCAAAGTCCTAACCCACTGAGCCATTTGTCGGATACTGGATGTTAAATCCATTAAATCCATTTATCTGAGCAGTAAGCGTATATCTCCGAAGAAATATACACTATTTAACATGAACATACACAAAACTACAAATATACTCGAAAACAATATATACAAAAAAACAACAGTACAATGAAATTAACAAGGATTTCTTCAGTTCTCCAAAAAGTTACTAATCTTACTGGATACTAGTATCTGCAATTGTGAGCTGAGGAAAGGTTTTGAATGCCTAAGCTGTCACACTTTAACATATAGAAAATCATAGTTTCATAACAACATAAACATCATTTAAATATAATTTTTTGGAAGGCCGAAGACTATTCGACAATACCATATATGCCAAAGGTAAACCTGTCTCTTTGTGGAACAGATTAAGCCTTACAGAATCATCACATTTTCCACTATGGGAAAGGCAAGTAGGCAGGTAGTGCTCCATGAGTGAATCTGAAACGTGAAAACGTATGACTTTCAAGTAATATTTATTCTGAAGTCTGGCAAACATAGCACATGCTAAACGGCAAGCTAATGCTAACAGTCATAATAATGCTAACGTCACGGTACTGCTATCAATCTTAATAATGCTAATGCCACAGGAATGCTGACTATGCTAATAAAGTTAGCGCCATGGAAATGCCTGCAGTGCTGTTAACGCTAATGCTGTGGGAACGCTAACACAGAGGAGTACCACAGAAATCCCGGAGCATCATCCAAGGCCAGTCCCAGGCAATTGAGAGCCGTGCTTTTCCTCGGGCAATGGGTCACGGGGTGGGGGGGGGTGGCGCCTACCTGTATTTCAGGTGGAGTGACCTTCTCCCTCGTCTGCTTATCGGTTAGTAAAGTCCAAACCCGACCCCAGAAGAAGGAGGCCACCAAGCAGACACTGCCCACGATCCAGATGTCCTTGTCCATGAGGAATTCCTCCATGTTTCCACGTTTTCCTGCCCTGAGCGTGCTCAGTCCCGTCCTCTGGGTTCACCCGAGGCCCCTGTGTTTGAGGACGCTGGCCTAGCTGGAGGAGGTAGGGGGCGCTGAGGGCTGCCAGGTTTGAGCAAAAGCTAGCTGTTGACGGGCATGCATGCCACAGCCTGATTACGAAAGTGCGAGGCCCCCTAGGGGTGGGGTGGGGGGGGCTGCCTAGTGCTTCTGGTCACACGGTGTCCCCAGCGACCTATAAGGAAACACGCGGCGTGTCGCCTCTGATAAGAGGGGACAGGTGTGTATTGCCCCCCCCCCCATTCTCACCCCCCGCTTCTGATGCAAGGCACCCAGCACACAGACGATTAGCCTGCTGCAGGCCAAGCATAACACAGCTATCACATATGCTGGGGTGAGCCATGAAATGGAGTGAGGAAATATAATTTCAAAAAATGGGAAAAGAACATGGTGGATGACACTTTGGAAGGGAACATTACAGGTATTTTGATATTCGGGCACACAGATACTCCCATACACATGTATGTGTTTGTTTGTGCATGTGTGTGTTTGTCTGTGTGTGTGTGTCTGTGTGTGGTATGTGTTTTCTCATGCTTGTCTACACACACATGCTTGAAGACCAGATCGTACGATGCATTTTCAGCATTTTCCCAAGATTAGATTTTCACTGTGTTATTCATGCAGCTCAGAGCCCAGATTAAGAGAACCTCTTGGGGGGGGGGGGGCATAAGGGTTGTGTCACGAACACCCAGTGCCCATACAGCTAGCAGATAGCGGATAACCGCCTCACAGCTGAAGACAGCTCAACTGACCTTTCTCTAATTTGCACTCAGATCCAGTTACCTGGAGTTTGCCAGCGCAAGCTGGGCTGAACTTGCAATGCAACAACCATGCAACTAAATTAACTTAAACTTATAGTTAAGGCGGAAGATGTGGATGTAAATATAAAGATATAGAAAGAACTGCCTGTACTTTACGCTATTAAGCAAATTATCTCAGCCTGGAAGCCTTAAGGTTCAATAACAATATCTCTTTTAAAGGTCTTCACCTGTCAAGATGAAGATCTCTAAAAACACTGGACACTAGGTGGATACAGACACTGGGGGCTACTGGATGTTGTTTCTACAAAGCATGGAATCAGGTTGAATATCAGGTCTCTGGAGCCTGACTTAAATATACTGCTTCCTCTGGTTACAGCTCAGATCGTCACTTAGCAACACATGAGTGTTTTCATTGGACAGCAGCCTTGCATCTCATTGGGTACATTCCCTTAACTCCTACTTGGGTGAGCCAATGGTCACAAGGACAAAGGTTCCACATGATCACTAACCAGTCTATTGTTGTCTTTTAATTGATATGGTCTTGGATCTTTTCCTCCTCTGTACCAAAGTTTTGGGTTTGACAGCACAAAGAAAAGCTTAAGAACAGATTTTCATTACTTGTGGGGATGTAGCATCCTAGAGAGTTAGCTGGTATGCCTGCTAATTTGTTTAAACCTATTCAACCCTAATATTTGCTCATGAAAAGCTCCTTTTGTGAGAACTGCACTTACACAGGTTATTTTTGAGAAGAGTCAGGGAATAATTTTTGGATTTTCCATCCACCCATCCCTGTACACAGGACAAAAGGTTCCACTCAGAATATTCCATTTTTCTGGAATGACTAAAAACCTGTTGTGCAACGTTATAAGCCACTATATCAGCCAAACGTATTACTTATACAACTAAATATATAACCTGACCATACAAATCATTAGTTCCTGAGCAGCAAAGGAGAAATTAGAATTTTGATTTATGTATATATATGTATATATAATGTAGTGTAGTGTAGTGTAGCATAGTATAATATAGTGTAGTATATTGTAATGTATATATAATATAGTGTACTGTAGTGTGGCATAGTATAGTACAGTATAGCCTATAAATGAGAATAAGATTTGAAAAAGCAAGCCAATAAACTTGCAAATGTAGCCACATGTATCTGTAACATTTGCTGATTAAAAAAAAAAAAAACATTTTAGGCAGGAACGTCAAAAGCAGACTCCTACAGACAATATAGATGAAATACACAGCTTTTCAGATCAGTCATGCATCGCCAGACTTCTCAAGCAGTTGCCAAAATCATCCACAAAGGGGCGCCCCATCACCACACATAGATCAACATTAACGTCCAGCGTGACACATGCCTAAGTCTCATAACCCCGGATTTGTTACATTCTAGGAATGCCATTTACATCGTTGCGATTTTGACCCTATAAACACCTGCCTATACCAATATACTTACACTATATTTTAAAACGTGTGCTTGTGTTTTGACACGGCCATTTTTGAATAGCTATTATATATTGTTTATTTTATATCTTTTACAGTGATTTTCGGTCAAATGAATGTTAAGAAAATATTACAACACCCTGGAGTGTCTGACAAAGCCAACAGCTTTTGTCTAGAAAACTGCACCGCACTGCAGTGTGCCTGGAAAGGGATCTTACACTATAAATATCAGTTTTTTCCCCCTCTTTTAGTATTTCAAGATACTTCACCCAATCACCATAATGAGTCTGGCAGCTCAAAAATCAAACACTGCGACCCGCTGAGAGTTTTTCTCGTTAGGCAGGGGAGGGGAGAAGCCATCAGCTGTATGGTACCTGCTTAAAATCACCTTCCAGCTCGGTGCGCTTCAGCTCCCAGAAACTCCGCATAGTCTCCACCCTCTCCGGCGGCCGGAAGAAGTCCAGTTTCCCTGCGCAAAGGCGACCAGACCGGCTTCGTATGGCGCTGAACCCCGACACCTTGACGGATGACATACTGGACGGAGCAGCCCATTCTGATGATAGGACACGCCGGGGATCTCCTGAAAAATCCGGCTGGGTCGAAGTTACCGCTGGTGTTTTGTGTACACTGAAATAAACGAAAACAATACGCCTGTTAGAGGTTTTGTAACTAATGCTGCTCGAGAGTGTGAGCAACATTTGTGATCACAATCTACTACAAAGTAGCAAAATATAAAATCAAGCAAAATCTTGTGACATATAATGGTAGATTTTTGATATTCAAGGATGTCATACGTGATCTATGTAATTAAGCTTCAGCTGAATGGGATCAGTAACATCTGGATACATGATATGCACTTTGCCGTTCTTTGGTGTAATATTTTAGCATCGTTGAATAAAGTATATCACTTTATACTACTCAGCATGTTATGTAGGTACACGATTCGTAATTTCTGTTACGAATCATAGGGGAAAACTCGATTTGTGGTTTTTCTGGTTTCAAACGGTCTGTTACTAGGGTTGCCACCTGTCTCAGTTTCCCCGGGATTGTATTCTGAGCAACTGTACCGGAAAATTCATATTCTTTTACGGGACATTAATTGTTCCGATTTTATGCGAATATGTACATCTAATTTAGCGTTTCATACCTTCAAATAAAACCTCACTTGGTTTCCTTCTACTGCTATTCTATTCTTTCAGATCATATTTATATATCCAATCCTGTGTCCGTAAACAGTTAAAAACGGGTAAAACACAGCGACGATTGGCCAAGTCTATACTTCTATTTGATTGGTAGCAGAAATGCGAAGTTTACCTTATTACCTAGCAACTGCGCGGACTGTCAGTCTCCCTCGCGCATCCACATCTACATCAACGAAAAAGCGATTTACAACATACAACTGGGGGGGGGGGGGGGGGGCGAAAAGAGAAAACTTTTCTGAATGAATAAGGCAGAACTAAAGAGACTTGAGGGATGTTGCACAAAGCAAATCTGACCAGATAGCTTGTCAACTTACATTGACGCGAAATAGGAGGAGAGGTAAGCGACCTTCCTATTGGACAATCCTTATATTCAGCTTAAGTTTTCTATCGAGTTTTCTGGCGAATGGAAAAAGGCTGCTTAGTGGAATACGTAGAAGGGGACGGCCTGAGTGAGCAAACTGCGTCTGCGCCAAGTCAAATACGGGTAAGAGGCTATAGAGATCCCTGTCTCTATTAACATAGTGCATGACAAAAATGGTTTAATCATCACCCCCCAACCCCCACCCAAAAAAGTGTCCCGGTTTTTCAAAAATCAAACGTGTTAACCCTATCTGTGACAAACTTTATTATAAAATGCGGCATACTAAATTCTATCCAGTTTCATTTTATTGTGGACATTGTCTGAAAATAACCAGATATTAGATGAGCATAAATTCTTGCTCCTCAAACACAAAGTGTATTTCTGATTTTAGGGTTAAAGTTCACACCCGTACAACTTGCACCTGTTTTTGGACTCACTTTAGTTTTAGCTCAATGACATAAGCTAACTGCATGCTGCTTATTTCTAAGCCATCTAAGCCATTTCAAAAGTCCATCATGGCTTTTATGAATTAATACAATGGATATTAAACAAAATAATAAAACGGCAATGAAACTAAAGGCGCCCAGAAATATGCAGTCTCTGAAAAAAAGGTAAACATTTGTACCTTTGCTTCTCACTGGGACTGTACCCTTGTAACTGTACTTTTACGGTACAAAAATGGACTCTGAGGAACATCCCAAAGGTACAAACAGCATTAATGTACCAGCAATGTTCCTCAGAGTCCATATCTGTACCTTAAAAGGTACAATTACCTACAGATAGGGGTACAATTGGCAAACCCTTGAGGGTACAGTAAGAAGCAAAGGTACACAAAAACACTGTACACTGGCAAAGGAGATGCTGCCATGCTAGTGCCCGGTGTTATGCTGAGTTTTGTGTGCCTACTGAGAACTGCATGCAACTCACAAAGTACTGTTTTTCTGTTGGATAAACTAGAATTTAGAATTTAGTGATTAGTCGTCATTGTTGACCTATCACAACACACAATTTTTTTGATTTTTTGCAACACAACAACAAAACATGTCCTCTGCATTTAACCCATATGTGACATAGCAGGGGGTAGCAAATTCAGCGCCCGGGGAGCAGTGCTTGGGGGTGGCACCTTGCTCAGGGTACCTACTGATTATAGCTGTCAAGTAATGCATCCCCTGTGCTTCAGAAAAACAGAATTCTCTTTAAAAGAAATGTTAATGGGGGATGTCTTGCAGAACTGATGATAGCTAAGCCAAAAGAGCCCCAAATATGTGCTGGTGGCCCCATTTCATCCTAAGGCTTAAGAAAAACAATAATAAGAATAATTCCGGGGATGCATTATTCAGCAGACCTGATTTTATAGCTGCCAAAATCTGTATCCACCTTTTTTCAGCCAGGATGACTGTAGCATATCTGGAATTTACACTGAAAAGCCAAAACTCCCTAAAATACATATAACACCACTCCATTGTAAAGTGTTTAAGTACAGTTAAGGTGTTTAAAAAGACAATTAAATGGGGATGCATTAGTCAACAGGCTAGATTGTAAAGCTGCCAAGATTTGCATCCCCCTTCTTTTCACAGGGTGCACAGGCAGGCAAAGCTAGGCATAACACCAACCCATTCGTGCTGGATGTCAGACGTGCTGGTTCTGGATTAGAGGTGTCGGCAGGAGAACAACTGTAAGGGTTTTGGGTCATTTCCCTCTTTGCATCCTCATGACAGATAGTTTCTAAATAACAATCAGCATTGTCCATAGGATAGACTGTAAAGACCATCTCAACAGGGAGCTCCATAAGGCATGATGGCCATGGAAGACGCACATCCATTGATATGCTGAGCTTCCAGACGAACTGTTCATGTAGTTCTTTATATGGCCAACAAAAGGTGGAGATTAACAGGTCTGTTAAGAGCAAAAGTTGCAGAGATTGAACCATTTCAAGAATGGTGAGGTCTCACCATTACGGACACTAAAGTTATCAGTAGCGTATATTTATATCGGGTGGAGCGGAAGATGGGGAATTTCCCAAGATGCAT
Organism: Brienomyrus brachyistius; assembly: GCF_023856365.1. Taxonomy (NCBI): domain Eukaryota; kingdom Metazoa; phylum Chordata; class Actinopteri; order Osteoglossiformes; family Mormyridae; genus Brienomyrus; species Brienomyrus brachyistius. Next base: position 20,634,243 of record NC_064533.1, on the reverse strand, counting down.
TGCTGGCTCAAAACCTGCATGCAGATACTTGTCAGAGTACAAACAAAGTCACACATTCCTATTTCAGTCATATACATCCTAGATCAAATCAACACACTACTTAACAGCACCAAAAGCATCTAGGAAGGAGCCCGGGTTATGTGGGATGCCATTTTATGATTGGCGGTGGTGTGTCCAGGCTGTCCTTACATGAGGGTCCAGAGAACTCCAGCTGCTTGCTAAACATTATTTTTAGGAACTTAGAAGAGCTGGGGAGGTATGTTTATGTGTGCTTGTGGTCGACTTCGCGAGGGTTCTGGCGGGGTGTCAATGACAAACATTGTGGTTGCAATATTTGAATGACCCTGAACATGGTGTCTAGTGTAGCAGAATCCAGATGCTCGTTCCTGGCTTCTGCATCAAAACTCTGGACCGGTACTTCATGGGCCAGAACCAGCAGCTGGATGCATCTAGCATGACCCGCTTCCTGCATTCTTTCCTTCAACTCCGATTCCCTCCTTGTTACTCTACTCTTCTCGGCACGAGGCCCGCGACCGCGGACGGAACGCACCAGGCAAGCCTGTGAAGATGAGCGCAATAAAGGTGGCCCGTGTTCCTCCGCCAAGGCGAGGCGCGTCAGCCCGGGCACCATGCACTATCGTGACAGACATGTTGTCCTTCACTTGGCCTGGCGGCTGGGGTCATTTGTCAGTCTCCTTTAAGGGCCCTTCTGGGGACTTTAAAAACGACTTAGTAATACTCATAAATATAATAAATAGTGATTTTATTAGATAGGGTTGTCGTGAAATGTCTGGAGAAGGGTGGAACTATCTGAAATGTATTAGTTGCTAAGAAAACTACTGATTGATAAACCATAAAATATGTTTTGCGAATCAACATTCCTCCTTGGTAAGTGGTGGCAGTGGGGACTCCTAGGATTTAAAGAGATGTGATTGTGTCATAAGAATTAATGGTTGTACTAAATTAATGGCTGTATTGAGTGAGTTTCTGTGCATCAGCTGCAGCCAGATGGTACTACAACCAGATCTGGTGTTAGTGGCCAATCAAAGCAGCCAAACCCACTCAGGTGCATAGGTGGCCCATCTCATTTAATTTGTCACTGAACCTCAGCTCCCTGTTTGTCATCCAAGATTTGATTGACATATTACAAACATACATTTCAACTGTACTTTCTGGCTAAAAATTGTATACAATTTTCCCAGACAGAGGCGATATAATTGCACCAAAGATGAACTAAGCCATTTTTGTACACAACTGAAAATTAAACGACACATTTGTCAGTTTATATATCAGTAAAAGACCTTTCAGAGTCATATTTGATTCTTTGTTAAGCACATTTGTTGGAACCAGGATGGGAAAGATGCCATATAAAGTGAATTGAACTGAATTGAATAGTTCTCTGGGGAATCCTGGATCATTTTCACTCAAGATCGCTGGAGCTATTAAGATGCAGAGAGTTACAGACACATGAAATGACTTAAGACTTAAGATATCTGCCACATCTGACCAGTTACCAGGATTATCTTTAATAAAAAAAATTCAGCAAACCAGTTTAGTGGAATAGCTGTCTGCTGGCGGTTCTGACCCGACACAATGTCCAAAGGGTCACATGTTCATCTTTCTTTCACAGTGCAGCATTAGCAAGGCAGTGCAGCAGAACCTCTCAAACAGATCTCAAGATTCACGAAAAAACCTTCCAAAGTCCAAAGCTTCACGGGGCCATGGAATATATCCCACCTGCCCCAGAACACCCCTTCTGGGGTACCAGGGTCACGCCGGAAACTATGTGTTGGCTTTGTAGCACAGCAACGGCCTTGCGGTCAGCCCAGGTTATGCGGGGGCAGGTTTACATACCAATTTAGGAGAGCCCTGTTTCTATGGTCCTCCCCATCCTGGTCTGAAAATAAACTCAGACTGATCCCTGTGTTCCACTAAACATCCATCTTGCAAACAACAGAATGCAAATATAAAATGTTACTAATGATAATAATAAACATCTCTACGCTTATTCAAAGAATTTTGATGATGGTGGCAACTGCTCCATGCATCAGCATGCCTGTGTTTTGTTTAGACGCTATATTAGCATTTGGTATGAATCCAGCCGACCGGCATTACAGGTATTTATTATTCCCATTTGGGGTCCATTCAATAATCAGACACAGATCAGGGGTCTTGACAGGGGAGTGTCCATCACACAGTTATTTTTGCGGCCTAAATCACAGTGTAGAACTATCCTCTGAACTCCTAAACATCACAACCACATTGATCGCAAGCCCAAGACATCTCTCATCAGAAAGACTCACTGTAAACCTGGTACCAATCTCCATATAGCACCCAATGCTGTATGTGAAGGACATGCAAAAATATTATACATTAACACGAATAGCTAACGACACATTTATGAGAGCCGTATGAATTCAGACAGTCAAAGAAATAATTAAATTGAAGGAAAGGGCTTCTAACAACAGAGCTTAATAGTTCAGTGACTCACGTTTGGTGTTTGGCCATGTCAGCTATGCATAAAGACACCTTCTCCTTCCCCCCCATCACAGTCGTCCTCTCTGACTCCCTACTGCTGGTCGCGCTGCCTGAGGGACAGAAGAGGGTCTTGAAGGTCAGGTGCCGGGTCGACAGTCCTGGAAGAAAGCCGAGGCGTCCGCTCAAGGGAACTCCCGGGATCGGATGTGGAGACTGGGAGGGGGCAATTTGACCACGCAGCCCTGTGGAATTCCAAACAGCCCATATGCCGCTGCGCTTGATCATAGGTTTGGCTGAGGGGGGTTGTCGCTGGGGAGGGTGTGGGATGAGTGGGGGCTGCTTAAGAGGAGCCACCTGATAGGCTCAGGAGAGATAGGTCTCCTTCACCTGGGATCTTCTGGGGGCTTCATTTAGAGATTTATGGACCAGCTGACTGTCCGCTGACATTTACTGAACTGTGCTCTTTCACCATTTCTGTATTGCTCCGTCTCATTTAGCCAGTAAGATCAGAAAACGAGCAGAAAAGAAAACAGTGACGTCTCCTTGGTCACCATTCTTCACCATTTCTAGCAGTTTCTGTAAGAGCTCACTCTGGATTTTGGAAAGCTTAATTCATGACTTAACTGGGTGTCAGAAAGATGTGCGGCCGTTCTGTCAGAAACTGCCACCCAAAGTCTTTGTCGGGCTACAAGTATAAGTATACAAAAACACATCTAAAGAGCATCAAGTTTTGGTGGAAAAGTATATCTCCTGTTAAAACCCACTGAAGAGGCCACCAGGGTCCAGTTGTTTATGGGGTGAGATGCTTTAGACATGCTGAGGTTCCTGACCATCCAAAGAAACGGCTGTTGTCTTCTTTGGCTTCCACCTGCTTGAGCTATGACAGAACACTAGTATTACGGCACTGGCTGTGAATAGACTTTTATTAGTCCTTTGCTAATTAGTGCTGTAGTCAGTCGGCTAATTCCTTCATGGTGATGCTAAACGTTTGGGGTTCCTGTCATTCTCCGTCTTGTAAATCACCCTCAGCATTGGTGTGTGACTGGAGGACAGAAAGTCGCAGGACAAAGGGAGGTAGCATGAGGGAATAAAAGGATTAACTGGCATCAGGGGAGACTGGTCATATCTTTCAGCTGAGTTCCTGGGTCCAGTTTTGGTTCCCAATACATTAACATATGATGAGGAAGCCTGACTTCAGGTAATTGGCAGACTCATCTCTAAACAACAAAAACTGACTTTTGGAAATTTGTTCAGAGGATAAAATTTACCAAAAAATGAGATGTAATTGTGTCATAAACATTCATAGTTGTACCAAATTTATGGAGGTGCCGAATGAGTGGTTCAGGAACCAATTTAGAACATCCTGTCAGTTTAACATCACTGGAGGTAGGAATGCTTAATGAAGATCATGACTAAATTCTGGGGGCAGGTACAATTAGGCAACCTTACATTGCGTCGCACGTCTTAGCTGTGGTGAACATCTCCTCCCAGTGTACTGAAACTGTTTAATAAGGACAAGGCAATTCTTTGACAGATTTTCCAAGCAGGGAAACTCTGACTACATGCAAATGAGATCTGATATTCTGTCAGCTGTCAGACGAAAGATGAGTCTGATGAATCATGGGAAGAATTTTGCTACTGTTTTGTTACCGATGCCACGAATAAGGACTAGGGGCTTTGAGGTGCAGGGTCTAGTTTTCATTTTGTGCATCCTGCTCATCACTCTTCCCTCGCACGGTTTCCCTTTTGCCAGGTGGCCGGAGTGTCCGGATCGACCTTGATTTACGGTCTCAACACTTGGCACGTCAGAATTCCTGAAGCATTCTGCAAATGGTTCCAATTGGTGCAATAAATTAGAGAATTTTTAGCTTTGTTGGCGCCTTCATTTAGGGTGTCCACCTAATCCATGTCGGGGGGGGGGGGGGGACACTATGAGCTACTTCAGGTTTTACAAACTATTTTTAAACCGAAAGGCCCCTGTGCTTGGCAATTAGTTCAGTTCTTCTTGTGCTTTTACTGGTTTGTTTCCTTGATTGAGAGACTCATCCAGCTGTTTCACATTAACATTAGTGGCACATGCATGATTATAGGAAACTGACCAATCACCACCCAACAAGATCTCAGAGCTAAAGTGAAATCCAGGTCCTTTTAACTGGAATGGTAGTTTAGAAACCCTGTCATAGCTCATAGTGTCTCCCCTGACATGGATTAGGTGCTCACCCTACCCTCATTACAGGGACAACTTAGAATTGCATCCAAAAAAACACCAATAAACAAAACCCAATGAATCACACCAAATCCTATGACTGGAGGGTGGAACAACTGCAGTCACCTGCCTCTCTTCTCAATACACCCTCCACTGCCAATCAAACACCCTTAATAAGGACATTCACCAACAAATTCTTACTGGTAACGATGCTAAGCACTATTGTCAAAGATTTAGCTCTTCATTTATTGCTGAGCAATTTCCAAGCATTGGAGCATCCCCAGGTTCTTAGACAAGTTTCTGTGTTGAGTACATTGTCAGGAATGTCAGTTCACCCTTGTTAAAGACTACAGACCCAAGGACAGCAGTTTCGTTTCTGTTGTGTGTTCAGTGTTTGGCACTGAGGAGCGATTCACTATTGCCTTCTGATATTTTCAAATCTATAATTACCAAAAAGGTCATTTTCATTTCTCGATGCCAAGAGTTCTTTACACTGGATGCCCTGGAACACTAGTATGTTTTTTCATTCATAAGCTTTGCCATTGCTGTAAGTTTATTAATGGAAGTGACAAGACTGTGGTAGACAACCCAAGTGGAATACATACAGATGATATTTGACTGAAAGATCTCTTAACAAATTACATCAGAAGTTTCATCCATGGAACAAAAAGTCACAGTTTAGTGTGTTTGTGACCTGGCATAAGAAAAATCCCGATTTCTTTTATAACTGTTGCGCTGTTGTTTGGCAAGTTGATATGTCAATATTACCATGTTTCATGTACTTCCAAAACCAGCAGCGTCACACCAGGCTCAGACTTCCTCTACACTTTATCTCTGGCCATAACACAGTTATCACAAGAAGCTCCCCAGCTGGCCAAAATGGAAACCCCTGTCGAGAATCAGTTGTCTATAAATTGTAGCTGGGCTGCATGTGACATTTGGACTCATATTGACAAACAAAATGGCTCAGAGCATGGTATAAATGGGAAAATTGGCATATATTTTTATGTGTCCTCTTGTGTTGAATATCCTCAGATTCATTCATTAATATGCTAGAAATAGCATTTTATCAGCTTCATGGATGTGCCATCAAATGGACTTTCACATAGAATTGCCCAGCTAATGTTTGTGTTTTTGTCCTGAGCTCTTGGACGTCCACTGACCCCAGGACTCCAGAAGTTGTGTTTAGACTGAAAATCTGCTCCCAGACCCCCCTCCCCCCAGAGAGTCGGCAGGGAACGGCATGTTGAAATGCTAAAATGTGTGTGTTTATATAAAGTGGACACTTGAACCTCCTGCCTAGCTGGAGCAGAGGGAGCTGTTAATGCTGCTGCCCCAGTGTAATTGAAGAAAGTCACGCTATGTCCAGATTGGATGGAGGTATACCGATGACGTGTGACATGCCTGTCATTAGATGGCAGAGTTCAATGGAGAATTTCCACAAAGTATTTCTTAGCATTAGCATTAGCTTAGCATAGGCTTAGCAAGTTGGGGACGAGGTTCACAATAGCACCTCATCTCCATCCCTGTCTCTTGGGGATGCTTCAGCCTTCCATTATATTGCTAAGAAATCAAATTGATACAGAGAAACAATGGAAACTCTCAACATTGACCCACGTATCAGTTTTTCAATGCTTGTCTTTGCTTTTTTTGAGGTTACTTCCTAGAATTTTACTTTCCCTCCCTTTAACTCCTTTTCTGCATTACGTGCAGTCACCTTGCTTTGGTCCTTAATTTCTGACTCACATTTCGCTCTGCACCACATAATCCTGAGAGCGCATTGACATGGCAGTATTTTCCGAATCTATTCATAGTTTTTTCTTTTTGTATGTCACATTCAAGTGTTTCCAAACAGTGTAACGGTTCATGGTTGGTGCACTAATTAAATCTGAATTTCCTTTACAAATATTCCCACCATATTGTATGACAGATCTCTGAATCTGAACTGAATTCAGAGCAGAAGCTAAACCTGTTGTTTTTTTACCCAGAATTTTCTAACACTCCTTGTCTCCACAGTCTGTTTTTCTTGCTCACAGTACCAACCAATGGGGTGACTGGAAGCAGCAGAATGGGGGTGGAGTCTCGCAGCATTAAGGGAAGTTGCCCTACTCTCCCCCCAATTATCTGCCCACCTACCCCTCTGGCTTCCAGCCCAATGTAGTCCCCAGATTCCTTCCTTGTTTGGTACTGGGCTGCTTTTTTCACACTGATGGAATCTGAGAGAGGCCTTCCCGAAGAGGGGATTAGCCAGTCCATCTGGGAGGGGGGGTATGGGTGGACCTGGTGGGCGCCGGTGCCAAGGCCCCCGCAAGCCCAGCTGTCCTCTCATTAGAATAAGCTCAACTCCAAAGCTGGTGCCGACACCAAAGAGGCTGCTGTTGTTTGTGTGAGATACCAGAAGAGGTTTGGGCAATAGATACATCCATAAAGGACTGTAAGCCTACAAAAAGGAGGGTACACTATAGTGTTATTCCAGGAAGCTGGCTATAAGAGCTACTGGGAATGTCACGCGTGCAGCAGAAAGACTTACAGCTTCATAATCCTTTAGGACGTTTGCCCCATGATGTCAGAGGGTCTCTATTTTGTCACTACTGCTGTTTTCCTTTCAGAACATTCTGTCCCTGCTCATTAATGCTGCCCATTTCCAAAGAGCCTAGGAAGCTGAAAGGGTTGGTTTCTTCACACAAATGGTTCACATGTAGGACGCAACAGCCTGATCAAGCTAAGATCCTCTGACGTGTCTAATAACCACACTATCCTATAATGACGGGTGGAAAAATACAATAGGGAGGAATGCTTTTTGCCTTGTAAGTGCAAATTTGTTCACTGATTATGTACGTGAATTATGCAGGTATGTCCGATCTTCAGGAGAAGGAGGCCAGAAGAGTTACCAATTATTTAAGCTCTCGACCGACTTGCGCCCTCAAAACCACTCCTCTATAACTGCTTTGATCACACTACTAATTCCACACATGTACACAGTTGTGAGCTATTTCAGCAATCGGGGGACGGGGGGCATCCAGCTCTCTGGCACAGGACCAGACATAAATCAGAAACACTTCAACAGGTTTAACCAAAAGACGTTGCAGTTTTGTATTTTGCAGGCATTGTGTGGTGACATTTGTTTTCGAAGCCTTGAGAGTCGCTGGTCTTTCTAAGTATGCTGATTGTTCCCCTAGCTTTTGCAAAGGAAAGGGTGAAGACCACTGAATTCTTCTGTTTGTCATTCGAGCTCTTGAGTGTTGAACTTTCAGGGTGGAGGTCGGAAAGCTCCCTTCAGTTCCAAACAGATCACCTTCTATCAACAGTAAGTCATAAAGTCCAGGAGGGGACTGTAGAATTTTTTTTTATGGCGTGGCAGAAGTGGTGCCATAATTCATACGTAATTCATATGTTATCATTAGCCAATGATATGTTTTTAATCCATGACTGACAGGAGAGGGGCCACTCCAAGGGCCAATCAGCTTTCAACTGAGGCCAGTGTCTCTCTGGCCCCACCCCAGCATATACCTCTGCATGAAGTATATATATGAGAGACCTTCTGGTTTGCTTTGTTTATACAGTGTCTGACGAAAACATTACTTGTGTAGAATTCAGAATGTTAGCACCCATGCGAACAGAGAAAAGTCAAACACCTCACTTCCCACCCCCACCCCCCCCCCAGCCAGGGTCTTAAACCCAGCTTAAACATGAGTCAGCTTGCCGCTTCTGCATTTTTCATAACAGCAATTTTATGGCACTCGGACAAATCAATCAATCAATTTATTTCACTTGGTCAATTTTTTCAAATATCATCATTTAGCCACAAACACAAACTGTTTCATTACATACAATCCATAAGTGGAAAGGGGAGCAGGAAGAAGAAGAATCTTGCATGTCCTGCCCCTTCCTCAATAATTACAGAGTAAATTACATATGGCCATATACATAAACATAAAATTGAATTACTGGGGGCAGGTTGATCAAATGTCGACTCCAATTGATTCAACCATGATAATCTTTTTATTGGCTTTAGCTTAATTCTGGAATTTGCGGGTGGTTGTTTCAGATTCTGATCACACTTACACATGATTTTTATAAACCTGCAAACAACACAGTCTCCATCAAATTATTTAATCCTAAGTCTATAAGAATGTATTCGTTATCAATCTTCAAATTTCAAAATACTCTCAAATTGTAACTATAAAAAGTATTGCACCAATATTTTAATACGTGCCACAGCCCATAACTTTCTGAAGCACAACGTAACCGCAACATTCAATGGACAAAAACAAGCCTTGCGTGAGATTACCGTTGTTGAATCAGTGAAAGCCTCTTTTGACTGATGCTTTTATCTCCTACTACATGTGTCCTAGGCTGCAAAGCATCCTTTAAGCAAACAGGTTCCATGATACTAAAGTCACTGCATAATTAACTAGTGCGCTTCACTCCCTTTTCAGATTTACTCAATGCAACCTTTGTCTTGAGTGTGACCGCGCCTCATCTTAAAACCTAGGTACGGATCCTTCAAGGAATTCAGTTCCTGAGATAAACTACACCGGACCGTATATTCTTCTTAGTAAGTATTAATGGCCTGTGATTTGTATTTATGATGAAATAACGATTAAAATCTAATTGTGATCTTGGCATATTAGTTCTTGTTTAGGTACCTAAATATCACAAGGTGCGTCTTGACGCTAACGTTAAATATTGCAACGACTGCTGGGGTTCAGCATTTGCCAACTTCCAGATGAGTGTGGAGTGTGACAGCTGGAGAAATGCGTGTGACTGTGGCCATCGGTTAAAGGTTCTCCTCTGAGACCCGGGGAAATACAGCGAAGACGCAATACCTAATTGCAGAATCCTGCAAGTCTTGTATATGTATCATGTTGTTCTTCCATCTGTCCAGAACACATTTGCGTACGGTAAACTGGATAATTTTATTAGGGAGAACTGCATAGCATATGAAATACATTCTTATTTACCGTGTTGAACTTACGCAAATCGCTGCGTTTTCCCAAATAATTATTGTATATTTACGCAAATTAACGTACATGTATAAATCTCTGCAAACATCATTCACTCGTCGTCTACTTCCGGTGACTAGTTTCATTTCCTAATTTCAACTGTGAAAACCACAAGGTCTTGCAGCTCGTAAGTATTTCTTATCTTGTATTTAGTAAGTTACCAGTGCCTGTGCTGTACTAGCAGCGGTTTAGCCACGTACCTTAAATGTGAACCACGTCACATAATCGCCCGCCACGAGCGATTTTTGTGTTTCATTTGAACGTGTAATCGCTTAGTACAACGAACTTAAAACTCAAAAGTAATTATCGTTCATTGAACACATCTAACTATAAGCTGTGGGAATTGTTCTTCTTTGGTGGGGGGCAGTATCTATCACGTTACATGCAAGTGTCACTTTCTGGCGTTTCATTCGTTTTTTCAGCCATGGAAGATCTAAGCAGTGCGAACACACAGTTCTCTCTGAACCTCTACCGGATCCTCTGTGAGACCAAAAGCAATGGCAACATCTTCTTCTCCCCCCTGAGCATCACCTCTGCATTAGCCATGGTCTACCTGGGCGCTAAGGGGAACACCGCAGCTCAGATAGCCAAGGTAGGGAGTCCCACTGTTTCCGTATGGCTGTGTGGTTCCATGTTGTAGACCAAGATCTCTTCAACTACAGGGCAAACGTTCCAGCCATTGTCTGTCAGAACAGGAACAAATAGAAAAATTTGAGTCCACTTTGACAGAGCTATGCACTGAGCAGGCAGCAGTGTTACACAGTTGGCTGCGATCAAATTTCAGCCTGAACCTGATCCTCCTGGTATACGCTTTCACTTGTATACATCTATTCCAGACACAGTGATGACCTTGCATGTGAGGTAACTATCAAAATAATAAGAATCGTGTTTAAAATGTCACAGCTACTGCTGTAGGACAAGGTAAAGTCTCTCTGATAAAAGGAGACACGCTTGTGAGGTAAAGGAACTGAGGGAAAATTGTACAGTGAGGAACTGGTTCCTGTTTAACAGCAAAATGCATTTTATTAGAGAGTACAACACCAATAGGTGTTTGAAATAAAAGCCCTAGAATCCTCTCTGACTGATTAAGGCTCTCCAGTGTTCCCTTTATTTTATGGTTTCAGCAAGAATAATTAACCTCTTGTTATCAGATTGTACAATGTTTGCACTTTGGTTGCCCATGACGACCAGACAAACAGGCTTGGCTGTTACTATGAATGATGCAGTAAATCTTTTGCAAACTTATATTTTCCTGGACTCAGTGGCTGCGGGGCTTGAACGAACTTTGTGACTTTCTGTGAGCAGTTACCACTGACGATGCGCAACCCTGTCACCAGCGCTTTGGTGTCTTAAAATGTTGAAGTTGCTCTGTAAGCAACTTTTTAAGAGACTAACAGTTGCAGCTGCGATACTGTGAGGTTCTGGCAGAGTGATGCTGTTGGAATCTGGTGAATTATAGAAACACGTCATCAGACCGTGACAACGCCCTTCATTTTTTCACAGGGTCTTTCTTTCAACACAACGTCTCATGTCCACTCAGATCTACAGAAGTTTATTTCCGATATTAACAAACCTGATGCCCCTTATCTGCTGAAACTAGCAAACCGTCTATATGGCGAAAAGACTTTCAACTTCCTGCAGGTGAGTCACAGTCAGTATGTTTGTCATTGTCATACATCCTAATGTGACTCACTACAGCCAACATCCCAACTAACAGAGAACTTAGAAATGTTACAATAAAGTAGCAGTAAAGTTCAAATACAAGTTTTATGAATAAGAACAACTTAAACTGGCATTTTGAACTACCACAGGAGTTCTTGGACTCTACACAGAAGTTCTACAAAGCAGACTTGATGCCAGTGGACTTTGTAGGGGCCTCAGCGGCATCCAGGGGCCAGATCAACCAGTGGGTGGAGGAGCAGACCAATGGTGAAACCACTTGTGTAAATCTGGGTTTTAATTTAACTTGTATGACGAGCCACTACCTCCCAACCAAAGTTTTTCAAAAGCCAAAGTAAATTCATATTTTAAAGCTTTGTTTCCAAAATCAGCCTTCAACCAGTAATCTTCCATTTGTAGGTAAAATTAAAGAACTTTTGAAACCAGGATCTATCAACTCCATGACAAGAATGGCTCTCGTTAATGCCATCTATTTCAAGGGAGATTGGTTGAAAAAGTTTGATGCAAACAACACAAAGGAAATGTCCTTCAAAATCAATCAGGTAAAATCATAATTGCTTATGGTAATGGTGCTACTTAGCAGACTTTTAGAATGTGTCAGTTGTCATGGTGTCTATATTTCTTTACTTGTTTTGTTGCCAGAAAGAGTCCAAGCCAGTCCAGATGATGTACCAGAAGGAGAAGTTCCCCTTCAACTACATCTCAGAGTATGAGCTTCAGGTTTTGGAGCTGCCATACAAGAGCGAGGAGCTGAGCATGTTCATCCTGCTGCCCCAAGAGGCCAAAAATGGCTCCAACCCCCTGCAGAAGGTGACCCCAGCTTATAGTCACATGAAATCATCATTGGTGATGACATGTCAGGCTCACTGGATCAGAAGCTTCAACCAGTATTTAGGAAACAGAAACCTATGCAACAAAGCAGCTCCTTGCTGCTAATGGTATGGGTAATGAAAGGTCTGTAGGACACCAAAAATACCAAGGGCAGCTATACAAAGTAAACATTTAAGATCCTTCAATATACATGTTTAAATTCATAAGACCTTCATAGGTCACCTTCATATAATCCTGTGGTTCCCAGCTCAGTGCTCAGGCCTTGTCTCCAGCCTCTCCATACTTATATACTGTTACTCCACTTGTCCACCAGAGGCTGCTTGGCAGATAATCATTGAAAACGTAATGATCTGTTTCACAGACGCCGTGAGCAGGGGAAAACTGACAGAGATATTTATATAAGTATCATGGTAATTAGTTTCAGGTGCTCAAAACCCCAGTGAGCCTGAGCCAGAGAACATTAACCAGGCTTTGGGAAGTTCTGGGCTTAGCTTATGATTCTCCCTGTGATACTGGATTATACCAATAACCACAAGTTAAACATCATTTGCAAACTGCAGAGAGAAATGAAATTCAGTGGTTGTTTTTCCTTTTTGTTGCTAATTTGGTTTCATTCCCTGCACATTAAAGCTGGAGAAAGAGCTGACGCTGGAGAAGATACAGGAATGGACAGAAAGGGACAACATGGATACTGGGACGGACATCTGCGTCCACCTGCCCAAGTTCAAGCTGGAAGAAGACTATGAGATGAAGGCCCCCCTGGTCTCTCTGGGCATGACGGACGTGTTCGATGCAGCACAGGCTGATCTTTCTGGGATGAATGGGAGTGGTGGCCTCTTCCTCTCTACCGTTGTCCACAAATCCTTCGTCGAGGTGAATGAGGAGGGCACAGAGGCGGCAGCAGCCACCGCCGGTATCGTGGCTTTCGCCATGTTCAGGGAAGAGCACTTTGTTGCCGATCACCCCTTTCTGTTCTTCATCAGACACAAAAAATCCAAGACCATCCTCTTCTTCGGCCGATTTTCCTCACCGTAAATGAGCAGCTAACATCTACCTATGTGTTTCTGTTAATCATTGCCAGAATACCTTCCTATAGCTTGTAGATGTACAACACACAAATGCATACTTAATTCCATTATGAATGATTTTTTTTTTTTTTAGATTAAAAGCAATTTTCAAAATATCGACTGTTACTTTTATACAGTAAAAAGCAACGGTGGAAGCACCTTCTTGTGGTTGATATCTTTCTTTAAAGTAAAACTCTGGGTGTGCAAAATCTTTGGTTTTATAAAGTGAAACTAATCTTGTCGATCCGGATATCTATTCCTAGTCATTGTGTTTACTACTCTGTACGATCTCTTAAAACTATCAAAATATATGTTTCTTACACTTCTTACATTTTTGGTGTCACTGATATGTTCTTCAGAAATTCTATGTGAGTATGGTTCTCTTGATATATTTAAATACTCGACGTAGAAATACATATTAAGGATCCACACACATGTAAAAGCATTGACGTCTCTCTTCAAAAACAAGTAGTCTATTATGTACGTGAGGAGGCTGGGCAGCAGTCCTGTTCATTCAGTGAGCTAATGTGGAGAAAAAGTTGATACGTCTCAGAGTTTCTGTATTTTTCTTTCGGCAAATAAAATTTCCCCTTTCTGGTGTCTTAGAAAACCATAGTGTTATCTATTGCCTTTTGTACACTAGAGGAAAATATTGTTCTGCACGATTGCTTGGAACTGGTCGAGATTATTTAAAAAAAAGGGTCGATGTTACTGATACAATTGACTGCATACAAGATACATACTAAATACAAATAAAATATTCAAAGCATCTAGTGAATTAAACAGAAAAAAACAGTATACTGTCACCTTTCTTGACTCCTAACAGTATTCGTGACTGGCATTTTCTTTTTTACCATTTAATACAGAATTTGGTTAAGTTGTTGCAAAAAAGACCGAAATTAGTCATGTTCTGTACATCCGGACACCTGTTACAAATATGAATTCACTACATATAATTAAGTCACACCACATAAACTTAAGTCATTGGGGTTTTTTTAAAGTGTCCAATTATTTTCGCTTCATATACTGTAATAGTATTAATATCTGGTTATTTTCCCTCTACGTGTATTAAAAGCAAAAAAACGTAAAGAACGATGTAATTGCATCTTAAGCCCGCCGGGTGTCACCCTATTTTTTTCTTGTAAATATCCGTGCGCACTGATCTGGATTAAACCATCGAAACAGGACACGAAGAATAGTACATATTAAATGAACGCAACTCCGAACGCAACAGCTCCCTAACCAGTATCGTTATAAACAAAGTTCCAAATATTGTTGTTTGTATTGGCATTAAATAGCTTTAAATATTTTGAAATTTGTCATTTTGTTTGGAATTAGTAGGTGGGGCCCCTCTGACTTGCTGACGATAGTACTGTCCTATGTTATGGTTTCTAATTGATCGCAAACTGCGGTACTGAATCGCTGACATTGTTATTTCAAAGGAGATTGACCGAAATTTGCGCGTGCAGATGCGCTTTCGAAAAGCCTTGCTTGCAAAGTTTTAACTACTACGCTCTCATTAACCGTTTACAAAAGACTGACGACGATAAACAGAGGAAGATGGCCGGGAGTGGCATGGCCCAGAAGACCTGGGAGCTCTCCAACAGCATGCAGGAAGTTCAGAGTATAGACGAGATTTACAAATACGACAAGAAGCAGCAACAAGAGATCCTGGCCGCTAAACCGTGGACTAAAGAGTGAGTTTGCGGTGCACACCTTTAAAGGACAGAACCAGGGACGAACGGGCCCGTGAGTCGCACCTGGCTTGGCGTGTAGCGGTGGGCCGGCTTCCTCATTAAAAACCCTCATACACAAGCTTCGATGATGGATCCATGAACCCTATCTGATATGAAATAACTGGTTAACTTTCTAGTACTACTATTAAATATAAGCGGACAATAAGCAATATTTATGGGGTTTATAATGGGGTAAATTCGGGCAGTCGCGTATACGATGCATGACTATGACGTATGCCTGTGGCAATAACTGGGAGATACTGTGTATATATGGGTCTTTTTTTTGCATTTTTGCACATCAGCCATCATTATTTCAAGTACTGCAAGATCTCCGCCCTGGCCCTACTAAAGATGGTGATGCACGCTCGGTCCGGAGGCAACCTGGAGGTGATGGGACTGATGCTGGGGAAGGTGGACGGCGAAACCATGATCATCATGGACAGCTTCGCCCTGCCCGTGGAAGGCACCGAGACCCGGGTCAACGCGCAGGCGGCCGCTTATGAGTACATGGCGGCGTACATAGAAAACGCCAAGCAGGTCCCGGCCCGTCTCGTTGCTTGTATACTATAAATGTATTGCGATTTTTATTTATTTATTTTTTTGGTGAACTGTGTTTGCAGCTCACGCATTTTGAACAAAGTCTCCCAGAACTGTTATGCAAATCGCAGCAGCTTGTTTTAGACACTGTACTTAAGCTTTTATGCATGCAGTACAGGTGGCATGATTTTAGATTTGCTGGCATGCACAAAAACTTGTTTTTTCATTACGTGTAATGTATTTTTATTTTATACGAAGCGGTATAGAGAACGGATTTCCTAAATCACTGGATCTCGCCCTTTTCTCCGTTCTTCGGTATTAGGTTGGACGCCTGGAAAACGCCATCGGCTGGTATCACAGTCACCCAGGCTACGGCTGCTGGCTCTCCGGCATCGACGTCAGCACACAGATGCTTAACCAGCAGTTCCAGGAGCCCTTTGTGGCGGTTGTAGTAAGTACCACTATACGCCAAATCGATAAACATTTTTGTTATCCGTTTTTCACGTTTTTTATGTCGTGTTTAATTTGGCATTAAGACACCGATTTATTTAAATGTGCAAAATTGTTCCATCGTAGCGCAAGTCTTTTACAGGAAATGTTAGCATAGTGTAATTTTGAGTTGCATTCCTTTCAGATTGACCCAACTCGAACCATATCTGCAGGTAAAGTCAATCTTGGAGCCTTTAGAACATACCCAAAGGTAAGAGATTTATTTTTCACGTAGAATTTTATTTTTCCCAACACAGCTTACAGCTTGAGCGTTATGATTGATTAAATATTTATTCTTAGATTACACCATTGCTAGGTATATGTACTGGCTACTGATCAGCCACTTTTCTCAGTAAAGTGATTTCTTGCTTTATTGATTTGGTCCATATTGTTAATTATATATGTATATAAATTTCACTGAAGCATCCAATGCAGTACTGCTGTATAATAATAGTTGTAGAAATGGGATAATATTGCCGAGCTTGTTCCCCATGCTGTGCTGTTGATTGTATATTGTAGACGCAAACTCTATTCGTAAGCTTTCGTAAGATGCTAATGTTCAGAACTGAAATAGAACAGCATGTCTGAAAATCTTCGCTTTCCTTACAGGGCTACAAACCTCCAGATGAAGGGCCCTCGGAGTACCAGACCATCCCTTTGAATAAAATTGAAGACTTCGGTGTGCACTGCAAACAGTACGCATACGGCAGAGCCAATCTTAGTCCTGTAATTGTCTGGTTAAAAATAAACGGGTGAAAGCCAAGGAAAGGCAGCATTTTTCCATAATGGATTCCAAATGGCCACCTAATGCTATGACCTACAAACGATAAGGTCATAAAGACACAGAGCTATTCCACATTTAACATGTATGAAAAAAATTGGCATTGAAATTATACTAGTCATGGTGTAGTTGACAGTTACAGATGCCTGAATTATCTGTGACAAATCAATGTTTTGTGGCTGTTTTTATTGTACGTGATTCAGCTGAAGTCATAGAGGTATGTTTTTCGTAAATGCAGTTTTTTATGTTTAGGTACTATGCCCTCGAAGTGACTTATTTTAAGTCCTCCCTCGATCGCAAGCTGCTTGAGCTCCTTTGGAACAAATACTGGGTGAACACTCTGAGCTCGTCCAGCCTGCTGACGGTGAGTGCGAGCGTGCGACCGCAGTGCGTGGCTTAGCCCGTGTCCTTAGTCTGGGCTTTTGTCATCTGGTCTTTCACCATTTATATGGCAGTTTCTTTGAATGCTCAGTATTTTTGCATGATGTTTATTTTTAGACATGGGCCAAAAGGTGTTTTAGTTATGTCTATATACTGTTGGTATTTTGAGTAAGTAATTTCATGGAATATAAGGTGAAAAGTAAAGTAGTTTTAATTTGCCTGATATCTTATGCTTCTTAGAAGTGGTTCTTAATGTGCTGCACTTATCCAAATAGCATCATGCATTGGGACTGACTGATTTCTGGTTTAAAAAGATCGCCGTGAGAGTTATATCATTACGGTTTTATGCATTTTGTATATTTAATACTGTGTGTGATGCTTGCACTATGAGAGCCTGTTATCTGTTTTTATTGTGCTTGTGCACAATGACAGTAAACTTCACTTTGGCTTGATGGTGTCATACGTATGGGTGGGAGACACCACCTTGCCTTTAGCTAACATACACGGGTTGTGTTGTGTAACACATGCTATTCGACCCCAGACCGAATTTAATGTGCCACTAATGAATGTGGTCTAATGGCTTGGCGTGACACACCTTTTGCCCCTCCCCCCAGAACTCAGACTACACCACGGGGCAAGTTTTCGACCTGTCTGAGAAGCTTGAGCAGTCAGAGGCCCAGCTGGGGAGGGGGAGCTTCATGCTGGGCTTGGACACGCACGACCGCAAGTCTGAGGACAAGCTAGCCAAAGCCACACGGGACAGGTATCACGCTTACTTACATTCTACTGCCCTGAGATCTGACCAGTGTATTAGTGGTTGTTTGACCATTTCCCATACTGCTGTTTCAAGACAGATTCCAGAGTATGTCATATGCATGGTAGACAGTCAGTTCCACTATGCAATGAAAATCTGCAGGTCCTTCCTGCCATCAACACAGAATGGTACCACTTTACAATAAGGCTCCCATTGCCACTTGTAAATGGTAGTAAGTCATTAATATAAAGAAAACTTATAACTTGTTTTAAATTGTCTATTAATAATTTACAAAGTGTTACAACCTAATTAATAACCAGATTATAAATCATTCATGTACCCTTTATATGGGTAGCCTTATTGTAAAGTGGCACCCACAAAACAAATATCAGAAATACAAATTAAAGTACTTCCATTGAGACAGTAAATACAGTTGTGCTTATGACAATAAATACGTAGACATGGTGCAGTGTAACGTTTTTGAGATCTACCTTGCTTTTACCTGAAATTTAACACTCATATTGGGCACTTTTCAGCTGTAAGACGACCATAGAAGCCATCCACGGGTTGATGTCCCAAGTTATTAAAGACAAGCTCTTCAATCAAATCAATACCTCTGCCAATTAGGCTGGTGCAAGGGGGTGGTCTTGCTCCATGACTGCGCCTGGCTTTATCGCAGAGATCCTGCTGTGTGAGTGTGTGTAATGGGGCTCCAATTAGTGTCTGCTGTTTATGTAAGGCTGTGTTTCAGCTTTATTTGGTTCATTTCCACCATTGTCTGTCATTTCAGTGTATGTTCAATAAATACATTTTTGACAGACGTTTTTGACGCTTGGATTAATGTTGTGTAGCTGCTAGTGGGAATGTTTATATATGACATAATGACTAACTTGTATTTGTTTAACTAGGTTTTTAGTTCATGTACAGTATTATAGAGACAGTTAAGTGTCAGTTACAAAGGGTAATAAATCATTAGTTTTTCGAAGTTTGGGAATGAAACGTTCTGCCTTTTGTCTATCTGCTATTAAGTAATAAAGAAAAAATGGATGACCTTATATTTTAGGGTTCTCGCAGCAAATCTATAAAAATTCCTGAATTTTATTTAATCACCAATAATCACTATTCTACAGGCCAACCCAGATACCTTATACTTCATAAGGGGAGAGTTTCAGGACTAATTTAAAAGCATTTCTTGAAAGTTACCAGCTACTTTCCAAATGCATTGGGTGGTCTGCAGTTCTAACTAATGTATTTTCTTTTTCGGTGAGCAGCAAATCTGACATCTTTCTCGGTTCAGTGTAAACCTACACTGTGATATTTACATCACCAGGGATCATGTGAGCCATCACTCTCACACAGATGCCTTACAACATTGTAACAAGGACTGTGATTTTAGCAGCTCTGTCAGGGGCTCATTTTTGGCTCTGGTTACATAATGGAATTAACATCAGCATGCTGGTTCAAAGATACACAGTACCCCCCCCCCCCCCCCCCCCCCCACTAAGGGAAGACGCAGGGTGGTGTCTTTATTAGTTACACAGCCAGTAACTATCAGGGTTCATCAGCCTTAACTGTGCCGGTGATGCAGTACAGGAACTGGACAAACTGTGGTTCATTCAGTCCTCATTTCTCTCTGTTCTTCATCATGGAGGACTTAGAGGGGGGCTGTGTACTTTAACGCCGTGGGGAGTGATACTACGTAAACGTTTTGTTTATTTTAAGCCAAAAAAATGCTATGTGGTGTTTCATATGGTTTTGTATTTCTGAATCGATTTATTGAATGGTGTTTACGGTACACCTACAACTGAATATTGGACTCATGACATTGGAACAAAGGTCTGTAGTTTTTAACCCGCATAAGGCCTTTTACTACTTACATTGATAAGTCTGTAAATGGGTCAGATTTCTAAGATTTATTTTACTTGCAAAACCTATACAGTGAGCAATTCCTAAAGCGGGAAAATTTGAAAATTCAGTAACAACAGTGAAGTGAAGTACAAGTTGAAGGTAATTAACCTTTAAATGTAATTTATTTAAATATCTAAGAAACAGTCCAGTGTGAACCCATTTTCATTTTCTGATAAATCTTTCTAACATCATCTTTACAGCAATGCAACATCAGCACATTTCCTTTTTTTCATTTTCCCCAAGAGCTCCTATTTAATGAAATCATGCTTTAAGCTTAATCAGTACGAACTGGTACAACTGCAAGATAATTATTTATACCATTGGCGTCCAGATTTAAAAAAAAAAAAAATTATATATATATATATATATATATAAACAGCAATGTGAAGCCATTCAGTCAGCAAAGCACAGAATGAATTGCAACATTTCACATGATCCAATTGCATATTTCACATAAAATAAAGTCAGGAGTTTTAAATAGCGGAATTCCACTCCATTAACTAAATGCATAAGAAACGTATTGTAATAATAAATAGACTCCGCAACCGTAATAAAAGGCCAACGACCTCGCTGTGCAGAGATAAGCACAGGACCTGATGAATGACTATTTATCCCAAGCCTGGCCTCTGAAACCAAGGTGCTGCAAAATAGCTGCTTTCTTACGGGTATCTGGTAGCATTCATGTTTACTTTGGCTATGAAAATAATGTAAACAAGCACAGCAGTGCATGGTCTGTACCCTGGGGTGGCGGAATCAGTGCAGCGTTTCCCCTCCACTCCGACGCAAGGGCGCCCTAGTCACTTATGGGAAGGTTTGCCATTGTATAATAATGTGCTAAATCTACAGAGCTGAATGGGCGACGGCTCCTCAATCCAGCGTGTTATTATGAAGAATGGACCAGCATCTTTGTTGTGAAGAGTAGCATGCATTGTTACTGAAAGGGAATTCCACTGTGGCAGGTTTTATCTCATCATGTCCTAAGTCTAACTTACTCATGTACAGCCATTGCTTTTATGACAAAAATGTATTTTCCTTTACTATTTATCTTCTTTAACATTAGCATGTCAGTTGAAATTCGGGCTAGCTGTGTCAAAAATGAGAATATTTAATTCATAACAAACATCACTGTCTAGCTCTGCATTGTAACTGAAATTGTTAATGTGACATTGTTTCAAACAAGTATGTAAATTAAATTAAAAGCGAAAGTGTGTCATTTATTTAGTTGGAATCCAATTTTTGCCAATAAACCATTTCAATCAGCAATGTTTTTGACTGTAACTTATTTTAACTGTACTACCCCAGCAACAAGCCTAATCCAAATTCCATTAAATTAGACACATCAGAACACCTCATGAACAATGCAATTAACATTTGACATTTAATCCATTACAAGATAAATACTTACAAAAACAGATTTATAATGCCTAACATATATCATTCAACCGATGATTAATGTTCAGTAGTAACCCAGTCCAAGTTTTTACCACCGTCCTGATCAAGGAATATGCAATCAGATTCCAAAAACTGAAGGTCTTTGCTAACTGCTTGATTCTACTATGCTTAAAAAGTAACTTGGGCCTATTCTTAAACATTAATTTCCTCTTGAAAGACGGTTTTGTGAAATGATTTACCGTTTAACGGGCTGCTATAGTGATATAGTGAAAAAATATACAAGAACAATTGTAAAGATCCATGAGTGCAACGAGCATAGGTAATTTATTTCTGCCAGACCAGTGTAATCCATCTAGCGTTCCCTTTGTGAATTCCCCTGTTTGTTCTAGATCCTGTTACCTTTGGCGAAATGACATTACTTTACAAGAAAGGACGTTAATTAACATTTTATGTTATGGTATTCTGTTTAATCAAAAGCGGCTCAAAGGTTTTGGCCGTTTATTGCCCGTCATATTTGAAAATATGTATTGCTTTGTAGGTCTACTACATGCGACAGAGAATTTGCCGCTTGCATTAGATTACGAAAAACCGCCAGTTGTTACTAATGAGTAATATTAACAATAAATATTTTCTCCGGGTTTCAAGGAAACATTCCGTTACTGCAGGCACCGAATGCTTTAGGCCTACTATTTAGCTGACAAAACGCACGTTTTCAACAATTGTTCTGTTTATTAAAATTTACCACAACCAAACCAACCTTTATTCTCCAATTTCAGTTTGTAATAATAAGGCATACATGCCCCTAGGTGTAAAATCTAGAGTTTAGTTACATTTATTCCGATGTTAAGTTTGTACTTTCACGTAGGCGTATAATAAAGAACAAGATTATCAAAAACCTGTTGCACAGTTGTATAATTGTAAATACAGTACCACGATTGGTTCATTTTTTGAGTTCCACTCCAATGTCGTTCTTGTAAAATGAGATGTACCGTGTCAATGCTTTAAAATAAAATGAAGATAAATAATGTCAATATAAGCGCAAACACAAAAACCCGCATGCGTCCCGTTACCATAACAACCGGCCCGGCCGGGCTAAACAAAGGCGTGCAGACTCCGAGTTAAAAACAAGTTTAAACAAGAAAAAAAAAAAAAAACGTAATACTTTGGGCTAATACACAGTTGGGACATAAGAGGTAGGGTACTATTACGGTGCTGGTGTTTAAATGTTTAGAACTATAACGTGTTTTTGATGTACAATTTCGGTAGTTTTCCAGTTTACCGTTAGTTAACCATTGCTAACTAGCCCTAGCTCAGTCATATACTGTACGTACACAAATACACATATGAAGTGTACAATGCAGGATAAACACTGATAATAAGCCCACACGTTCAAATAAAAAATGTTAAGGGCAGGAATTTATTAGGCTATGCCGCTTTTCACGTTCGTGTTTTTTTAACTTTTAAGTTAAGAAAGGTTTTCTAATTTGTTTTTATTATATGTTCTTGTATTATTATTTGTACCTATTATGCCAAACATACTTTTGTAAAGCAACAATTTAAAACATTTAAATCGTACTAAACTGTCATATTTATACAAATAAATAGCACTGTACCCTGTAATGGAGTAGCGTCGCATCCGCGGTGTACCCCTGCTTTTCACATCTCGCAACTCTGACAAGGATAAGTAGTTAGAATATGGATGTAGCTATATTTTAAGTGTTGGTTATGAGGCATTATGGCAGGTATGAAACTATTCATAAACAGGTAAATCTGCCACAAACCTGGAAATACCTAAAGTTGGTTGGTGTGGGTGGGAGGATCGCGAATTAAAGTTTTTGTGTAATTGTGCTAATAGTATTTTTTTCTTTTACAGATCTTTATTATTGGCCAGTTAAATCATAGCGACAATTTTAGCTGGAGATTTCTGAAACGTGAGCTCACCATAAGCAGTCATGGTCTCCCTGAATGTGGACCTGGTTGCCAAATGCCACGCACACTTGAAAAACAGAAGAAGCATGTCCCTTTCACAATATCTAAAGAAAGTCACCCACCTGAATTTTTCCAACAAAAATATTGAAGATATCGTAAGTATAAAACTTCACTGGCTCTCCTTAATGTTATATATGTAGGAAAATACAAAAATATATAAGAATTACAGATACATTTGGGTCAGTTGTTCCAGCATCTTGCTTGCTTTAGATTGCATTAGTATCGTTAAGGTGATGCAGTATTGCAGTGGGAAGCATAGTCACCATTTACATAGCTGTGCATTTGCAGGGGGATATTTCCATGTGCAGAAACCTCACAGTCCTCTATCTGTACGACAACCGGCTGACACAGATCTGCAACCTGGACTTCGCCTGCAGTCTCACACACTTGTACATGCAGAACAATAACATCAAGCGCATCGAGAGGCTCTCCTGCCTGCAGAGGCTCGCTAAGCTGTGAGCACGAATGGGGCTGCCTGGCGATGGCATCAGATGGGTCTGATCACAAGTGTAACGTCATGTTTAACAAGCTGCCCCTCCGCCTTCCTAGTCAAAATAAGAAGTCAAAGTATCGTTATTGTCATCTTCAGCTGTATGATCCATGAGTCATACATGGAGATGAAATTACGATCTTGTTGGCCATACTACAAAAAAATAAATAGAATATAAAATATGAATATGAAAGACACCTAAACGTGTTAATAATATAAAAGTTATTAAAGATATATATAGTAATATTATTCTTTGATATTAATCTCACACATAAACTGTTCTTCATGTATCAGCACTATTGAATGATTACTGTTAGCCATTGTTTGCACCTTAAGTTTTATTAATTCTCATGTACATTTGTGTCGCCTTGGCCTCACAATGGCCACAGAAGTATTTTATCTGCTGGTGGTCAGCATTTCTCATATAATTTTGCTGGCTGGGGTGCGAACACTGAACTCCAATAATCTTCTGTGCCGTTTGCCTCAGGTACCTGGGGGGCAACAACATCTCTGTGGTCGAGGGGCTGGAGCAGCTGACGGAGCTCAGGGAGCTACACCTGGAGGGTCAGAGGCTGCCGCCGGGGGAGAAGCTGCTCTTCATGCCCAGAAGCCTGTTGGCCGTCTCTGTAAGGAATCACCGTCGGGCACATTACAGTCACCTTCATCCCCATGAAGGTCACGCTCAACTCACACTTGAAGAGATAACTCTATTACTATTTACTATTATAAATGAATGGTCCAAAGAAAATAAATAATAAATTACTAACTAGCATAAATGGGGGAAAACACAACATATGTTGTTGGTCTTTTTACATTTGCTTAATCTGTAATGTGCACTTTAATAATTCAAGCAATAAAATTCTGGAGACATATTTAAGACAACATAACTGTGGACATCCCCTATGTAAGTGATAAAATGAAGAATGTAATTTTCTGATTTCAGTTTATTCTGCACATTTGAATGTGGTAAGCCTGTTTACTTGAAATTTGCAAGTGTAAAATAATGTGTATTAATGTTTATAGTGAATGGCATGCTAGAATGATACCACAATATGTAATCTGTATTTTTTTTTTTTTTTACATTTTTTACACCAGGAATCATTAAACGTTTTAAACATAAGCAACAACAACATTGATGAAATTCAGGAACTTGCCGTCCTTAAGCAACTGAAACAGCTATTTGTTGCCAATAACCAACTTCAGGATGTTGCGGTAATTCTTCAAATTCTCTTGATAATATTTAAAGTTTGTCTTAAAACTCAACAATCGTATTTTTCTGACAGTAACCACTATGAGCAGCAGAGAAACATAATCATAATAATATAGTATTTAAAGTGATCTACATTTAAGATTTACATACCAATATAATACTATTGTCAAACATTGTTTTGTTGCATGTATTCTGAGGGTTCTTACATAGCAGAGGTGATCTCTTGGTACTATGAAAAGTCATGAAAGGTAGATTTGTCGCTGAGAGTTTAGCTGTCCTGTGTTCAGCCAGGGTGAGAATTATTCAGTAAATCAGCAGAGTTCTCCCCAGGGAAGCCATTCAATGACATTTTAAACAAGCACACATTTTCTGCTTTCTCATGTGAACTTATTTTCTTGAAATTACATTTCCAGTACATCCAGTAAATCCAACTTTCTTGCGTTTACTGAACATTTTCAAGAAATGTGTTGTTTGCTATCCCTAACTTTGACATGACTAATACAAAATCCACTGAATAGACTTTTAAATATTGAATACAATATAAAATATAATATTGGTTATGATAGTCACAGCAGGGTCCATCAGGCACTTATGCATACTGTGGCTTTATGTATTTTTATATAATTATATGAATCTCTCTTACATCTCCGGCTTTCTGAACATGGCTATATTGTGTATTGAGGCACAGAACATAATACATCCCTTCAGAGCACATAGTGAAAAATGCAATTAAAAGTAAAATGTGCATATTAGTGTTTCTCTGTCCAAAGTATCTGTAAGTGCATGTAAAACAGTTAAGGTCATGCACGGAGGTATCATTAGCTGAATAATACAAATTGTCTCAGATGAAACTGAGGCAGGTCATTTTTATAAACAGGAACTACTTTTCAAGTCTAGCAGATATGACCTTTAATTTATACAACCCTTTGGCCTATTGATTGTGCATATACAGAGGTTGAAGGGATCAGTCTATTTTTAATCAGTCTATTTTTATTCACAATCGAGAAGAGACAATACAAACATTTACAATAGATTATGACTGGCCGTCAACCAAGTGATAAGTGGGTATCCCCATAGTGGCTTTCTACACGACCAGCGCACATGGACACGGATCGACACTGTGCTTCCATGTAGACCCGCATCCCAGCTCACAGAGTGGCGGTTTTGCTGCTGGGAAGTTTTGCCCTGAGTTCCTTGGAGTGACGGGCCTGATGCGATCATTTATCAAAGTGTAGAAGCATGCCGGTGTTGGGGGTGGTCCCCACAGACCTGATTACACTTCAACTGGAAACTGGAAGCTCTTTGGCCGAGACAGGAAGGCGATGACGAACCAGGGAGTGTCCAGAGGGTTATCATATTTCCACCCTGAAATAATGCGCTTTTAGATAAACATACCACAATGGGGAACATGGTTGGGGTCACGCACCCAGGGAGCCTAGTTAGCTATATGATATTAGGGACATTTTCATTAAATAAACAGTAAATATAGGTGATGTCTACAAGTTTACTCATTAGTGCTCTAAGCTTTTCTTCCATTCATTTTTCCATCAGTTTAATAATTCAAGGATCTCTCCCCATGTCTCCTAAAGTGCATTTCAAGACAATTTATAAAATTAGTTTAAGAATGGATTATATTGAAGGGAGTTTATGTGCGACCTGTTTAGTGTTTGTTGGTTGCCAAATATATTTTACTTTTGATTAAATATTAAAAATGACCATGATCAGACATGCTCAGATGTACTTCATTGGAGTCTGGGAAACATCCAAATACAAATGTCATCTGTGAATGCATGATTCTATTGAGAATGGTTTATTGACGTCTCTGAACTCAGTTATTTATTGTTTTTTAGACCTTTTTGCATGCAGTTCAATATAGAGCAGATTTTTCCAGAATTACAGTGATTTTCTAAAAAAATAGCTGTACACTTTTAACAAATCAGCTTAAAAGCAGTAAATGTTCTTTGAGATTCTAAGTGGCATCTGCATGAATTAGATACCATCTCTGTTGCACATTTTCAGGAGCTAGAAGCCGTTTTCAGCCAATGGCCGGAGCTGTGCCGGATGGACCTGAGTGGGAACCCGGTTTGTCACAAGCCCAAGTACTGGGATACTGTGATAACTGTGTGCAGGAAGCTTGGTGAGCCAACACAACTAAGCACTAGTCATGTTCTGTAACAGACTAGTAACACATTTCTAAAACCCAACTCAGATCACTTACACTTCATTCACACTCTGAAATGAGGATCAGATTTTACATCACAATCTCAAAATATATCAGATATTAGAGTAGACTCACACTGAAGCTGTGATTTATGAGTAACAATGAATTGCTGTTTGTATTTCTTTCATGAGGATCTTACGCTGCTGTAAAGATTGTAATAGCAGTACATTCCATATGTAGTCCCCATCAGATTATACCGACTCTCTGATACCGGCACAATATTGAAAAGCTGCTTTGTCTGTATTACACAATAAATAACTCCTTACTTAAATCATACAGCCTTGTAGTGAGGCGTGTTCTAGGTAACATGTATTTTTGCTGCATGTGAAACAGCACAGGGTAGATCTTAGTTTATGTTCTTCATGTGTCATGGTTATGATGTCATACAAATGGTGGGGATGTATTCTGACAGGAATTATTTTTGTGTCTGTCAATCTTGTAAAAAACATAAACATATTAAATGTGTATATGTATACACACACACACACACACACAAATACAATACAGTGCAAAAGTCTTTGGCAGTCAAAAAAAATGTTTGATATTTATTGAAGTAATAACTGTACATTTGCTCGGAAAGAAACACAATGTAGAATCAGAACATATGAAAATGACCAGTAACACTATAAAAACTAACAAAAAATTCTTCTGTTCTCACTATTTTGACACTATTTTGTAACTATTTCACTATGAAGTCACTATTTTGTTAGCCAGAAGAACATCACTTTGGTTCACGGTGATGTATTTAGGATGTCGAATTTACAATAAATTGTACATAACAATGTCTGTAATTCATGATATTTCTTTGCAGACATTTTACTTATTTAAAATTGCTGTGCTTGTTTCATGTCACTGACCATGTTATACAGAGGAGCTGGATGGGAAGGAAATTAGTGAATTTTCCAGACAGTTTCTAAAAAACTGGAAAGCCTCAAGAGAGGTGAAAAAAAAAGTCAGAGAGGAAAGACTAATGACTGGACCGACAGCCTACCTGTTCCCTGGTAAGGACACCTCTGCTTGAAATTTTAAGTAATGTAATGTTGAGTAATGTAGGCCTGTTACACAGCAAACTCGAGGAAAGGATTAATGATATATAAATGAGGGTTTTAGAATTATTTTGTCTATATATAAATATATGTTTTGTATTTCATCATCATCATCAATATTATTATTGTTATTATTTAGTAGTTGTAGCAGTAGTATTCCTAAAGTAGTATGGTTTCAGTGCTTACATAATTATATTTGGCTTCAGGTTACCGTACCTACTGTATTGTATTGAACAAAGTAATGGTACTTGCAGAGTAGTCTAGTGTGACTGCACTATCTTTGCGTAATCTCCAGATGCGCGTCTTTGCCCCTAAACGCAGCGTGTGTTTCTGTCAGCTCCTCATCCTGGTCATACTGTGTGCAGCACTATGACACGCCGATCATTGAACTCTGGACCTGCGGAGTGCAGACACACGGTGGTGCAGTCCGGAACGAAAACTATCGCCCGTTAATGCCGTTAGTGGCCAGTCTAACACTGGCATTTTGGTAATCAATATTAAATCTTTACGTGCATTTCTTTTCATGCACGGAAGGAGTGTGTTTATAAAATATATTTTCCCATTGATTTTAAACCTAATCAATGACTTGTCTCGTTATGGCCAAAAATAATGCACATTATGAGATTTTACCGTAGATACACTTCATACCACTTCTCGTTTCCTTCCTATCTACCAAATGCTGTGTATTTATCGAATACCTCTAGGCATTAAAATATTATTTTCTTTGCCATGAAAACACAACCTTCTCTGCCTCATCCCTTAGATCTGTCTGTTAGCACATATTCGGCCTTTCCCCCATTTTCACCTGTTTTGTGTACCGCTCTTACCAACTGTCATGGTACATTCACGCTGCTTTAAAACTTGATCACCGGTCACCATCTGTGATATGATCTATGATTTTGCAAAGGCCAGTTATACTTTGTATATATATTTAATACGTTCGTTAATACGTCATAGTAACCCATCCAATTTTCCCCCTATTTTTGACTGACACTGGACTGTACCATAAATATCTTACTATACAAATAGGTCTAATACTTAGTGACACCAAAGTTATTACACTTAAGTAATATCAGAATGTGGGATCAGTTACACATCCCCAGCTGAGATGGTCAGGGGTCTTATTGGTCTAGATATAGGATTTGATTTCTCTGTCTATCACTCATATAATTCATAATATCACTCATATAATTCATCAAAGCAGGTGTATGATTCTTCAAAGCAAACTGGTCTTTTACGTGGTCAGAAAAATTATCTTAGTGAAATTTGTAAATGTCTACATTTACGCATTTTAGCCTGTTGCAGTTTATCCTTCATTGCTCATTGTAAAAGCTTTATTCATTCAGTATGAGTCACATGCCAGTAGTCACACTTATCAGGACAATGACTTCTTTAAAACACCCACCCCACCTGCGCATTGTTATTTAATTCAAATCAAATTAAATCAAATCAAATAAAAAAACTTTATTTGTCCCGAGGGGCAAATTTAGGCACTCAGAGCAGTGTTGCACAGACACAGAACCGGACATTAACGAAATAGAACAAATAAAATAAAATATCAGAATAAAAGTAATAATAATAATAATAGTAAAGAAATAAAGTGATGAAATGGTTTCAATATATACATAAGGTGCAAAATTGCAGTTGCAAGTAAGTAAATTAACAGACTAACGTAAGATGCAGAATTAGGCAGGTGAATAGGTAGTGGGGAATGAGAATATGGTTATTCCTTTATAGGGTTTGGTGCATAAAGGCAGAGGGTGATAGTGGCTTCAAATTCACATGTTGAACAGCCCTTGGAACATAAGTGTTTCTTCTCCTTTGTGTCCTGCAATCCTGGCAGCGGATTCGGCGCCCGGAAGGAAGCCACTCAAAGGCTGGGAACAGCACATGTGAAGAGTCCTGTAGGATTCTGAGTGCTGTTCTCAGTGTTTGCAGCTCACATAAGGAGGACAGAGTTCTGACTGGGGATCCACTTATTTTAGAGCACACCTGTTTAGCCTTTACAACAGAAAGGCAAAGAGCAGCACATAGATATTAAACAGAACTTGGCGAAAAGTGATTACAAAATGACTACTATACCTAGAGTAAATCACAATTTACAAATTTATGAGCAATTATAGGAAGGTACAACTAGCGCACGTGTGCATGCAATATTTTCAGTAATAATTAGTGTGAAATACATAAGTTTACATAAGTGGATGTGCGCGTAAATACTTGGGAGAAAATGTTTCAATGACTGTATAACCGGTTTTTCAAACTTCCTGTTCTCTGTCAAGCAGACTACGGACCGTGAAGTTTTCAACAAACGCAGAGGCGCCAATTCTCCCCACATCCGGGGCCATATGGCTCTGTGAAAGCTGTAGCTAAGTTTAACCAAACTGGATATCGGCACTGTTGACAGATCATTGCCTCTGTGCTGACGAATATATCCCACATTCATATTTAAATAAGCTTCGTTGTTAAGCTTCGTTTTAATACACTGCCAATGGTATGTATGGCTGCACTTGTTTCAATCTTAGACCAAGAACTGGAAAGGCGTACTGATAATCAAAATGTTGTATGTTACCCTGACTTACTGGATGTAGGCTATACATCAATCCACGTGAATATGCCGAAGTCCTATTCAAAAAGAATTTAAAATTGTGTTGTTATGATTACCTTAAAGTCAAGCAAGTTGTTTTGACATTAATTATTTAACATCATTCCTATGTGTTTTTGGGCAATTTTATTTGTTGAGTGAGAATTAGAGTTTCGTTGTACATGTAGAATGACAATAAAGATATTCTATGAAAGCAAGAATTGTGTCGCAATAACTCAGGTAGCGTTTCTAATATACTAATGCAACATACAAGACAGTGGTGCTTATGGGTATGAAAAAATATAAGGAAAAGTGTTTGAGAGCTTCGTTAATTTCGTATAATATCTGCATGATTTACTTGTTACAGTATAATTCAAAAATACCAAATAAACAAAGCTACTTATGTATGGTAGCAGTCTGTTTGTCGCTTTCCTTCTGTTAAATTAAATATTTCAGTTGCAGTAATAAGTATGCCTGTCTTAATTTCACAACATTAAAAACCCACAAAACAGCAGCAAAGTGTTTTGGCTGCGATTTTTTCCCCCAGCATTTGGTGCGTTACGTATAATTTTATTCAGTCATCTCCAATCACATTTAACTGTAATACAATAGTAATTCCGTGAATATTATATCAATTCATTTACTGTCAAGTTACCGGGAACACCACAGAACAATGCATTATGCCGACAAATAAACATGCCCTTGTCTGCTGGGTGCACACTTTATCGTTAGTCTGTTACGCTATAATACAACTAATATAGCCACAGAAAGGTACGCCATTAAGAGAGAATACATTTTATGTAAGATATTCACTGCACTCCTAAAGCGGTATTTCAAAATCAAACCAGTAGGTCAATATGAAAGATTCAGAACACAGTAATTAGCGTAATACGCTTACCTGGCTTTTTCAGCTTTGATTCATAATTTGTGGCCCAGAGCAACGTGGTTATTCCATCCTTACAAAAACAAAATTTATTAAGAACAGTCTGTGATGCTCTACGGATAATTCCAGTCGTTAATTTGCAAACATCAGCTTTGCGGACATTGGAAATCAGAGTGATTAATTTACAAGTCTCGCAAGTATTTCCTCAAACTAGCCTGTTGATTGCACTGTTTGGGCTTATTTATTGCCTGCTTATTTACATCAAACTTAGATTAAAGTGCAGAAAATACGTGATACCGACCACATCTAACCATTTTGTCTCAGCTTGATAATGTTTATGAAGTTAATCTGAAAATAAATATTTCGAGCAAGACAAAGTAAAATTGATGTATTATATAAAATCAGAGGGAAATGGTAGGCTGATTTGAATTCCGGAAATTACATTAAATTACCCAAGATCTGGAAAACTTTAAAAAAGGAGTGCTGTGTAGTAAGTGGAAGTTGTGCTTTTTATTCAGTGGTGTGCATTAAAAGAAGAGAATACTAATGTAAAACGTTGCTTATTCATCGTGAAATATAGCTTTCCGTTTTCCAGGAGATGTAACTAAGGGGAAAAATTGTGCTTGTCTCCGGTTGCCAGTGATTTTCGCGTGTTTGATTAATTATACCGGAGTGAGTAGCTGCCAACTTTTTGAGTTTTAGTAAAATCGGGGGTTCGTGAGGCATGTAATTTCAGTCAGGTGAGAGCTTCAAGTCTCAAGCCCAAGAAGCAGCGCATTTTCTTTAACAACGTCCACTGGTTTATATAGCTGCGGATTACTTTCGTTCAACAGAGTGAAGAATTCATCCACCCGGAGAGAGACCGCGGATTGCATCAGTCTAACAAAACACGTGAAATTTCACAAAAGAGCCTTTGGCAGAAAGGTAAATTCGGTTGATACAGATGTTTGTATGCATTTAACCCTAAATGTTATATCAACAATTTTTCATATTATAAATAGACGGCATTAAAGCATACGCCATAAGGAAGATTATAATATTTATTTAAATGTGACACAATCTAAATTAGAAAAAGGATAAGATTTTTTAAATTCTATTTACAATATGTTTCACTGTGGGAATTAAATCAGTAAACGTTTTAAAACTGTGTACCTGAACATGATTAACTGGCATGCATCTCCCCAAAACAACATATTATACCTTAAACATTGACGCACTGGCTGTATTCATTGGAAGCAGAACTTAAATCCTAGTCACAATTAGTAAGAACAGTTTTTACACGTCCTCCAGCTCATTTGTACTAACTGGTTCCTATGACTGGAAGATACTCATCGGTTATATAGGATGGAAATGTCACGGTGACAATGGACAAGACAACTGCATCAAGTTCAAGCTCAAGTCCGAGTTCCAGGGTGGTCAAACCCAGCGGCCTTGGTATTAGAGGACGCCCAGCTGCGGCTAGCGCAGCCCGAGAAAGGAGCAGAGTACAGACTCTGAGGCACGCTTTTTTGGAGCTTCAGAGGACACTACCGTCAGTACCACCAGACACCAAACTATCCAAACTGGACGTCTTGATTTTGGCCACCACCTACATCGCTCATCTAACTAGAACTTTGCAAGATGATGGAATACAAGCGGCAGAAAGCACAAAACAAACTGAAGTGTTAAACGCGATGAAAGGCGAGGGTTATCTGCACCCAGTTAAAGTAAGTATAAGCTATAGAGCGGTGTTCATTTATTCGTAAACATAGAACTGTACAATGAATATTACATAATCAATACATATTACAGAATTATACATATTACATAAAACAATGCATAATTTAAAATAAAATTGTCATTTAATCAATTATTATTATATTATTAATAACACAAAACCAAATAATAAATCAAAATATTCATATATGTCGTTGCATATAATTTTATTAGAAATAGTTTTTCAAAGCTATTTGTTATGTGTACTGATATAAAATAGCTATGGAGTCTACTGGAAAGTGTGAACGTAGCTTTTTAATATCTTTAAAATTTCACAAGTGACCAGTGTCTGTTTCGTAAATATAGGCTACACACATAGCTCATAGTGAAAAATGTAACCTAGTAATTTCGAAGTTTTGACGATCGAACTTTTTTGTTTCTATTACTCTTGTATTATATTGTCATACATAATCCAAAAAACACTGTACCCAAAACTCAGTAGGCCTAACATTTATAAATTCAGAATAGATATATTTTACACATTATATGTTAGTCTATATGATTTGTGATATAATATCATCTTGTCTTACAGAAATGGCCGATGAGATCCAGATTGTACATTGGGACTACTGGACATTTTTTAAACTTGGGTGAAACGAAGGACTCGAGCAATACCCAACTACCACCTGCTTCTCGGTCATAAATTACTTGGCACTTGACTATGTGGTCCTCTTCTGACATACGTGATGTTTAAATTTTACTTTTGTTAGCGAAACGATGACGTCGTTTTCTGAATCTTAATGAAATGCCTATGCATGCCACCTCCCACGTCAAGTTTTTAACAGAGATGTTTTTCCGCTACCTTATGGTTTTCATAATAACGCCAGCATAGAGAAATTGCAGAAATTAACATGCATTCTTCTTACAGTTAAAGGCGTCGAGACATTTCAGTGGGATTACGTATTGTGAATCGTATAAACCTTCACGAACTGTTTGTATATATTTTCAATTTCTTTTGGATTCTTTATGTACTGTAACTCTGTAGATTTTGAGAATTTAATCTTCCAGCGATGACGGGCATGATTATTTCATATTTTACCCGCTGGTTTTGCACTTTCACTTTAAGCACTTGCACTCAAAGCACATTAAACAGCTAAACTCAGCCATTTCAAATCATCTGTCAAAAAAATGTCACTAGGTAACGAAACCATATTTCCATATTATGTGACAAGAAAAGTTGCAAACACTGCACGTACATTGTTAAGTAATAAAATTACGGGAATAGATCAAACCCTTAAGATTACAAACAAACGAGTCTGTGTGTTCTGTCAAAAACGTAGGCCTATTTTTCCGTTACAAAATGACAAACGAAACAAAATTACATTTTTGACTAAAGGTAGGCCTATTTTATGGTATCGTATTAATGTATATGAAAAACTAATTTATCAAAAAGTACTGTGTATTTTTTTTTATCATTTTCATGTACAGTCTGCTGTTCAACGGAGTAACGAAAAGGTTTATAGGTGAAAAAGAAACACATCAATGAAAAGAAAATAACCAATGCAATTAGCAGAGTTCCTGTAGCCTAACTACACTGTCAGAAAAATGGGCACAGTCCTGTTTTATTTTTGTTCCCCAAGGTACAAACAACATATTAATGTACCCCCAATGGTACAAAAATGTTCCTCAAGGTACATTTACCCAGTTAGGGTACAACTGGCGGACCCTTGAGGGTACAGCCACAGTGACTGTGACATTGACAAGTACTGGTACTTTTTTCCTGAAAATGTATTTCATGAGAATCATTATCTGATTTACAATTTACCTTTATTTGTTACGTCTTATTTACATTTATCCCGTGATTGAATTGTTATGCTACATTAAACTGGTGAACTTTAAACTACTAAAACTAGTTTTGTAACTACAGCACCTGTATATGGACTGAAAAAAATAATCACGAAAATAACTCTGTCGAATTTAGGGATTCCGCACACTCAACGAAAAATATACAAATAAAAAAAATCGTTGGCATATTTCATAATTTAAGACATCTTGCTCCAAATTTACTATGAAAAGCCACATAAAATGAAAAGTACATAAATCCCAGACTTAATCGGTGTGAAGTTAAAAAGATTCTTCATGCGCATTCTTGCGACAGCCAACCACCAGGTTCAATAAACATTTACTCCTACGATATAATTGCCCCTTTCAAGGCAACAACACAGATAATTCAGGCATACTAGTAACTAGTGCGAAGTAGCTATTACTTCCACAGTGACCCGGCAGTACTCATTGAGACGCAGAAGGCACGCCGTGCGCATGCTCCGGTATCACTACAAAGGCGATCGACAGAAAGAACGCGATCTTTTGCGCTTACTTCAGCCTCGTGGGTGTGATGGCAGCTGCGAGACGTAGGGTGTTGAAAGGACTTTTTCTTTCGATTTGCGCTGGAAATGCTTGCATCGGTATGTATAATAAAATTGTGTTTATTAAGGACGATGTATTTGTGATATTATTTCGGTTTCATAATAATTCGTTTGTTGTCCACATCTTCATTTCCATTAACTTCTCCAGTTCACTAAGGCGAAAATTGCAGTTTTAGTTGGTTTAATTTGTTGATTGTCGTGGCATTTTGTCTTATTTAGTAATAAACACGTGGGGAAGATAAATTACATACATTAAAATGGCTGAAGTTACCGATTGTTCACCTCTGGACACTCAAACCACGTGTAACTATCCTGAAGCGCATGTCTAAAATGCTTAGCTGGCTAGCTAGCTATTTCACCTATAAGGTATTTAACCTCACTACTAAATAATGCAACAAAATGCTTTTTTCTGAAGTTTTAGAATTTTATTTTTGACGTTTTATCAGTGTTTTCCTGAAGAAAACGGTAACTAGCGCAGAAATATAGTTGTCCGTGAAAGAATCTGAATGTTCTCGTATTGCGGAAATCCAGTTTGACTCAATCGCCATAAGATCCATTTTAGTAGTTCAATCGTGAGTGACTCTCGTTTCAGATTGGTCACAGTACCGCAAGAGAATTGACTTATGGGTCTTTTGCCTGTGGGGATTTTGGCCTGCTCTTGGTGAAAGTCCTGACTTTCAAGTCTTTGATGTAAAGCTGTTGCCAAGCTGTCCTATTTAAGGCCTCTGACATTCATTTCATCTGTCATGAGAATTGTCTCCTCCTCCCATGCCTTTATTGGCTCTTCCATTATCTTGAGAATTTAAGGGAAAACTAATCAAAGTCTGGATGCAGGATGTGCAGGTGTGATTCTAGCCTCCTATAAACTAATTGAAAACTCTTCTGCCATCCACAGAACTAGTCTGGGTGTCTCTGCCATTTTTATTGAACTGTGCGGAAACCTGAATGCCAGATGCTGCAGTACACGGGTAAGTTTTTTTTTAAATATATATATATATATAAAAATAATAAATAAATGCTAATGTGACGTCCTCCTTTGAAAATGGTAACTTTAATACCTGAATTCACGGTGTTGGATGTGTCTTGAACTGTGATGAATTATTTTTGCCGTTTACCCTTCAGACCAGATTGGGGTGATGACTTTCATATTATTCTGAGTTCAGTGACTCCGACCTCAGCATAGTATTGAATATGATGCGTTTCATACAAAGATCTTTTTTTTTTTTTTTTTTGTAGGCATGAAAATGACCTGAGATTAAGAGCCAGGTGTTGAAAATGGCCACTGAGTTGAGGGTATGTACTGTATGTCTGGTGGTGCACTCGCTGTGGTGGGACTGGATCTGTGATGATACTGTGTTTGCCGTTTACCCATCAGACCAAATTGGAATGTTGAAATTGAGTATCTGAGAATCCATTTATGTTACTGACTAGTTAGTGGAATGGTGTATCTAGTTTTGTCAGTAGCCATGACACCAAACCGCTGCTTCCATTTCCTACAGGATGTACAGATTAAGGTTCCAGACCCGAAAAGAGTGTGGGGAGCCTGAAAAATGTCCACGTAGACTATGGTGAGTTGGACTGGGGATCAGATACAGCAAATGGAAAGAGGCTGACTGGTTGGTCATTGCTTCTGAAAGGTTTAGCTCTTCCAACCATTTTGGGATTGGCTCCAAGCCACCCTGAAGCCCAGAGCAGGACAAGTAGTTACAAGATGGACGGACTTCATAGCTTAACTTAATGGTTGTTTTTGCTTACAGATGTGGAAGCTATCCAGAGGATGGGCTTCTGCCAGCAGAGATGGCTGTCTTATTTAGGTGAGAAATGGATTTTTGTTGGACAAAACCTACATAGCATAAATCCCAGCAGTGTTGGTTGGTTCCTGTAAACCAAATTTCTCCTCTAGGATTTAATGGAAACAAGGTTGTATGAAGACTCCTGGCTCGCCTACTAAGAGCTCCACAGTGCTTGTTCTGTATTCTAGCTGGCCCTTTGTCTTAATAAACCACTTTAAACCTTACTTGGTTCTGTCCTGATTTGGTTCCTACTACCAATTTCAGCTTCACAGGTTCTGTGCAGTGTTTTCTGCAGACTTTTTTTTTTTTTTTTCTTCCCTAAATTGAAATTGGAGGAAGGTAATATCTTGACTTGTACAGCAGAGCCATTTCATATTGCCTTATCTCCCACCTCCTAGTAACAAGAAGTTGACTTTGATCTAGCTAAACTAAATGAGCTGGGGTACATTTTAAAATGAGCAAACATAACGACTTAGTTTGGCTTGCAGTCCAGAAGCATGGCGAAGGCCAACAGCAACCTGGTTCTCTACTCTTCCGTGATGTAGTTTGCAGCCCCAGGTGCATAGGCATAGATGAAGTTTAGGATCTGCTGGTGCAGCTGATCCAAGGCCAAATCCCTCTGGTGTAGGGATTCAAGATCATGCAGGTCACAAGGGAACACAACCTCAGGAGGAATGGTGAGTGCAGAGGCACCTGTAAATGTATATTTATACTGTAGCTATATGAGAGAAATATTTTTTAGAATTTCTTGACCTTCAGCTTATGTTCCTTAATATCAGCAATGGCTCTTAACTAAACCAATGACAACTGGGCTGGGTCACCGATTAGGCAAACATAACTGCCACACCCATGGTCTGATGTACAGTGAACAAAGGAATTGGCAACTGGGAGCTGAAAGGAAACATGGCCAGAGTAATATTAATACTCACCGTACTTCAGGGTGAGTGATGCTTCACACAGCAGCACTGCAACCACTGCATCCTCCACTGACACCATGGTCCTTAGACTCAGTTTACAGTGAGCCTCTGCCATGGAGACACTAGCAAACAAAGACAAGGTGGACTTGGATACACTCAATATCAGACATATCCAGTGATATCCTCTGAGGAAACCATAGCCTGCAGTGTTTGTGATCCAGCCCTCAATTCATTAGAGTCACTGTCAGGACATAAAATAATGGTATTGACTTAAATCTGATGATTAGCCCAGTTTCCAGTGGGCAGCCTATTTTCACTCACAAATTGGAGTTTATCTCAATGTTAATTTAAAACTACTAAAGCAACCCCTGTGGCCTCATATCACAATCACTGCAAGTCTGCCAAAAGAATAAAATTATTCAAGGATTCTGCAATTGTCACAAGCCTGAGCACGTTCTGGGTCAAAATGCATAGTAAAAATAGTAAAAATACCCCATCTAGTGGTGAAAAATAAATAGCATCTAAACGACTTGTAATGGATTTCTGCTTCTGACCATGCAATTGCTGAACTCGAAAGACATGCTCCACTAGAACGCTTATTCCTAATTGTCCATGAATACTCCTGTGCTGTACTAGTCCCTGATGACGTTGTGCGTACAGGAGTCTAAAGTAGGCAGCTGAGAGTGAGGGGCTTGGTCCTGTACTGGAGCGCAGCCTGCGGCTTGCTGTATAATAGCCATGGATCATCCTTTCCGCTTGGGGGCTGAGCTCCACCTGTAGGCTGCGTGCATGGTCCAGGAGCTGGGCAGGGTGTTGGTAAGCATCATACAACATCCTTTGTTCAGCAAATGCAATTATTCTTTCTCCACTAGTTTAGTTATGGGACCGGATTGCATTGACTACATTTTCTTCTTTGTGTGGAGAGCATGGCATGCTCTTTTATCCAACCAAGTCTAATAAGTAAACAATTCCATGTACATATTTTACCTGTTCACATAATTTTAATTAATTCAGACAACATATAATGGAAGACCTCTTCCAGTTACCCAGTTATGTAAAATCTGTCAAGTAAACATGGGCGGAGCTTGGCATTTTGAGCCATTCCCTGTATATGACGTACATCCTGGTAATCCTGTGTAGTGAACTGCATGCTGGCGCGGTACAGGGGTTCCCCTGGTGTGATGGCGTGCCTGAGGGTGTGGATGGTGAGGGGCAGCAGAGTGCGATTTTGGCGACATTGAACCACCAGGCCGAAGGTCTCTGCAAGCTGGGCAGGAACTGACCCCATTTCCTACAGCAAGATATTCAATTATGATGCAGCATTTCAAAATTCTGTGATCTTTTAAATCTTTTAAAAAAGTAAATTTTGTGGATCACTAAACCCAATTCAACTGCTAATCACACACAAACAGCCAAATTTCTCCAAAAGGGATAATGATTGCTTCCCCATTCTAAATTTCTGCCCAATCATCTCAGCATGGCTATTCATATATTTGAAAATTGAGAACATTCTCCTTTTATCTTGGTACACATACAGTACCAGTCAAAATTCTATACATACCTACTGATGTTCATATTTTTCAACAAGATAATGACCCTAAGCACACCTCAAGCTTACTAAGCATTATCTTGAGAACTAGGGAAAAAAGTGTAGCGCTGTGACAGATGACCTGTCCCTCACAATTCCTGGGTCTAAACCCTATAGGTGGTTTTGCATGAGTAGTATCAAAAAGAGCAAGGTAGCCAACTTGTGCCCAGAACTTGTGGAAACTCCTTCAGGATCATTGGCGATGCATTACAGGTGCTACACCCGAAAGCTGGTTGAAAGAATGCTTTCAGTGAATGAGATGTTGAACATTTCTCTTGGTTAATGCATTATATGATATGTATTCCTTTACTGCCTTGAAGTCTTTCACTACAGGGTGAAACACATAGCTAAAACAGAGACAAACACAATAAAAGCAGGTGATCCCAGACTTTTAACTGGTACTATATAGAGAGAGGAAGGGATAACTGTAATCCACAAAAAATTAGGTTCACATGGAGACATTTTACATGAGCTTATTGAACATGCCATCCTGAGTAAGCACAAATCCTGTATCAATCTGGAGTGCACTAACCACTGAACCCAGAATGATACTATCTCCCTTCACTGTCCTCTTGGCATGAGTGCCTGTGTCACCCAGTGCCCAGAAGCTGCACTGGACCGGGAAGGAAAGCTGTTGATCTGCATCCTCTCCATACTTCTTTGCAGGAAAGAACACACTGGCGGTCCTGCTCTCCAACACTGAAAGAACAGTCAGTGGCAGAAAAGTTAGCAGCAGAATGCTTAACAGTTTGATGGCAGTTTAAAAGCTGGGAGCTTAGCGATGAAATAGGTCAATCAGAAGGCAGGATATTTGTTGCAGAGGGTTGGTGGTGGAGAGGTTAATGGTTGAAAGTGCACCTGACTGCAGCACCTCCAGTTTATCCTTCTTGTACGTTGCTAGATCTCCCAGGAGGCATATGCCCCCAGTGGCCAGGAAAGCAGCACCAGCGTGAATGTTGGCCGTCCCAGCACCATGTTCATCTTCAGACAGGGTGGCAAACATCTCCCCAGATGCCTGGTGTCGTA
Source organism: Brienomyrus brachyistius (assembly GCF_023856365.1). Classification (NCBI taxonomy): domain Eukaryota; kingdom Metazoa; phylum Chordata; class Actinopteri; order Osteoglossiformes; family Mormyridae; genus Brienomyrus; species Brienomyrus brachyistius. The sequence goes on along the minus strand of NC_064533.1, from coordinate 20,593,132 downwards.
TTCCCCGACTTGCAAGGGCCAGGCTGTATGTCATCAACCTTCAACAACAAGCTTTTTTATGTACCTTTAAAACCAAGTTTATACTGTTAATTTGGTGATGTTGGTGAGAACACCTGTCTATGATGAGTGTGTCACTACTCAGAGCCAGTACGTCTAAGTTATGGAGTGAATCCTGCTCATCCTCTCTAGTTTGCACTAGGCTCAGGAGCAAACCCAGCTTTAGGGTGCTGTAGAGGCCTGGAGGAACCACAGGTGACCCGAACATGCTGGCCATGACAGCTGTAAACCTCCATGGTGAGCAGGAGGTGACCACCAACAGGGACTGGAAGTTACTGCTGACAGATCCAGGACCTGAATGCAGGGGCCAAGACTGAGCACCCATAACTCACAGCAGCAAATGATAAAGCAGAGGATTATATCCAAACACAAAGTCATAAATTACAAGCGGGAGTTACTTTTTGGCTCCCATGGTTGAACGCTGCTGGCCTCTATGCTCCAAGTGACATGTGGCCACTGGTGAACATGTGCTGGAATGCCCACCACTCGATACAGCTTACCAATCTTCATGGAATCACACAGTTCATCTAAGCATGGAGAATGAAAGCAAACATTCAGCATATTTCTCTAACATTTTACAATCCATTTTCCCCCTGTCAACTACCCTTGGCTGAACACACTGGCCTCCTGTTAGCCAAGGAAAGCAGTGGGTAGTTAATATGTGCACCCCTGATTCATGGCCTTGCCCTCTCTTTCACACTGCAAATGAACTGACAATGTGTGGGAGGGGCTAAGCTCTGACAGGATGAGTCACACGACCCTCAAGAAAGGTAACCAATAAACTGTCTCCCCCACCATAGACATAACGAATCCCAGGTTTTTCCCCTCCCTGTCTCAGAGAAATGAATCCAATTTGTTCTGCCAGTATGGTCTTAATCAGCAAATGACATGGTGCAAATTCTAACTATGGTCAGTGCAGTAGGACTCAGTCTAAACAGAAATAAAAAAATAATTATCTAGATCATCTATTCACAAACCTCCTCACACTAATTGATTTGGAAAGATATAGACCAGGCAGATGCAGATACTGAAGAATAACAATTATTTCACTAACTGTAGATGATTTGTTGTAAATAATACATATTTCCAATCTTTTTGCATTCCTCAAAATTGTTTTTAATATAATGGCATTTCATGTTTAACTGGAAATTTCTAATTAATGCCCATTAATGCTAATTTAAGTGAAATAATTCTTAAGGAAAAAGACCCAAAACAGCTCACCAAACCATTAAATGGGGCCTACCTCTGAGGAACAAGGTCACAGACTGGTAACGGAGGGAGTGTGGAGGGTGGGTACTCAGGATATCCACAGCACGCGCATCAATCATCTCTACCATCTGCTTATCTGTCATAAAGGCACCATGAGGAATCCCTAGGCAACCATGCAGCAGCTTAGGGCTCCATCTTCTTCCCTTTCTTACTCAGCTGTTACCTTAAACATTTTAACTCTTTGGTTTCAGGAAATATAGTATTATAGAGTAACGTTTCAAAGGATAATCAAACTGGACCAAATAATATAGAAATAACCAACCAGAAACTGCTATATGTAAAAACCCTCCAGGTCTACTTCAAAGGTTGCCCAGCGGGAGGCCACAGTGATTCTCTCACCCCCCAGCACCCTGGACTTCATATCCTCTCTGAGAGGCGAAGAACACAGCTTGCAGGTGAAGGAGCTCCTCACCGTGGCAGATTCTGTTGCCCCTGGGGTATGTACTCGAATGTGATGGAATCCTGTAACAGCAGGCAGACCCCAGGACCTTCCTATTACTTCAGCATTTTAGTCGTCTAATAGTTTACCGGTTACTTTATATTGTCCACATGCCAACATATGTATAATTTTACTGGTAGTTTACTGGTAATTCTGTGTTATGTATCCACATAATATATGCCATTCCCTTAGTTCCAGGACAGGCACGTCCTGCTGATGCAGAGCCACTGCCCAAGTTTTCCAAGTCCTGTTACTAGGGAAAACCTGCGCTTCCAATGCGTATCTTCATTCTTGATCCAGCTAACAAAAAAGCTCATTTGATGTATCCAGAAAAATGCATCCAACCACATATAAAGTAGGTCACGTAATGGTTCCAAATGTAGGAAAATGTACGCATCATTAATAAATATATAAAATGTCTATTAATTAGCTATGCGTTAGTCATTTTAAAAAGCAAACATGAAGACATTTTCATTTACACATTGTCATGTGTGCGAATGCAGCTTAAAGAACCATTTAATGGTCATTCAAAAAAAAATAAAAAATCTGGGTCAGAGATAAATCAATAGTTCAAGCAAGACTGCCTAAGTAAGGGCTCCGTGATAAAAACCAGCATGGATGAGCACAATGGCTTTTGTTTTCATGGTTGTTTTTTTTTTTTTTTGCTTGGAGGAAAACCTTCTGATAGATTACACACTACAAATAAGATGTGTGACATTCAAGCACAAATACACCAGGCCTTTAAAGTGCTAATTATTCCATGATTCAGAATGTGAATGCTAATGCTTATGGATATGTATACAAAGTTGTGTACCATTCTTGTTAAAATGTTAAACGAACAGATCACCTGGGAGAACAACTGAAGCTCTAGTTAAGGCTCAACATCTGTCAGTGACTGCAGTGTGTGGACATACTGTTCATACTGTGTACAGAGAAGCATTTATCCCGACCATATAGGATGACAGTGCACTGGGCAGTAGTTAACTGAGAGTCTATTGGGTATGTTAGGGACCCGGAAGCTGATGAGGCCCTAATGCATTCAGATACACCTGGATAAGCAGAAAAATACTGTGCCACTGCTACTAGATTTCAGCCCAGAAATGATAATATAGCATCAGTTCTGGCTGGGTTACCTGTGGAGCAGGGGCAAGTTCCCTGTGTGCAGAGAAACCGGGCACCCTGGGTGTACTTGGTGACCCGGGTCATGGCTATGACCAGGCCCTCCAGAGCTTGGGGGCGCATGGGACTGCACACACGTGGAAACTTATGCAGGTCCAGCATGTACCCGGGGAGGGGAGGCAGCTGCATGAGCTTCAGCACCACATTCACCTGATGGCAGGACAAACAACATCGTGGTCTACACAACTACAGTGTTGTTCCACTTAGAACCAATGCTCTACTACTATATCATCTATAAACAAGAACATTTAAAAACTTCAATTAATTTCTTTAATTGCCATGCCACAGCTTTTCAAACCATGCTTTTTTGCACAACTAAATCCATGGTGTTCAAAGAGAAATCATGGACTACAATACCTGATTTTCTGTATCTATCTTCTCAATGAGTGATAGTGTCTTAATTGACAGGAAACACACCTACAAAACAAAAAAAACCCCATCGTAATTAGGTTTGCAATTCATCAATTACACTAAACTAACGTTTAGTAATTCACTTACTGATTGGAACAAAGCTGTGGCTCTGAAAGAATCGTGCAGGACCCAGTCCCCAAGGCGGGCATCGGTTTCTATTACATCGGAGGGATTCACGGTAATAGAGAACCGGTACACGGCCCCCGTTTGCTGGGGATCTGTAAGAAGTACAGTTTAACATCACATAACCCTCCCCCCAAAATATATGCAACACGTATATCTCAAATAGGTTCTCAAAAATACACATCACAGCCAATTGGGTGAGAACATTTTACTATTTAACAGCTTAACTTCGGTTCGGCATGTTTTGAAACAACCGACACGTAAGTCAAAGTATATTTTACGTGAAAGACGTATGCCGTAGTAACTCGAAACCCCCACTTGTCCTAAAATACACCTCGTACATAAAAATCAAATAGCGTGCAGGGACTGTTACATTTACAAAACTTGTACACCTGGGCAGGGTGATTCAATGGTTACTCATTTTATGAAATTTGTTCTTCCTAAAAGACCTAGTGGTACGGTACCAACAAATTTCGGGGACACTCTTAAAAAAACGTTTAATGTTCTTAAAGATTTACTGCAGACATTGTCTTGCTTTCCTGCTCGTTACACCGACGTTAGGTTTTATAGCGCCAGGCTTTTTTAGGTAACGCCGACCAGGTAGAGTGGTGACTCCAATGGGTACAAATAAAAACTAAACCGAAAACAGCTCAAACGTCGCGAAATCGACTATCCGCGTCGCTTTACTTGGGTGTCATTGTGGGGGTTGTCACACACTCACCTCCCAGTGCTTTACAGTCTTCAATGAAGCGTCGCAGCCCACCGCTCCTGTCCAGGTAGGACACGGCGGCCTCTTTCATCTCCTGAAGCTCTGCCATTTTCCCGCCGCTTTGGAAGAAATGGCCGCGCGGCCGCTGCTGTCGCGGTAACTCTTATTGAAAATACATTAATATTTGTAAGTAGACGCTTGTAATCCTGGAAATTAATGAGGATACATTTCGATTAATTGTATTTTCCCAGATATTTGTGTTTATAAGGACTGGTTAAAACTTCTCAATGGAGCGAATTTTGGTCGAATTTCGAGAGGAGTAAAAAATGAAGGAACTATATTTACCTAGGGTTGTCACCTCAGTAATGTAAAATATCCTGGACACGCAGTCGTTGACTAGAAATAATGCGTATTGCTACACCCTTCCAAAGCTTTAATTTGGTCTGTTTGATAGGGAAATTATAATCGTACATGACATTGTGATCTCCAGTATTTCAAATACATTAATAATTATTTATTCTATAATCTAATGGCTTATTCTACTAGTTATGACACATACTTAGTTACATACATAGTATGTACATAGTTACATACTTACATAGTTAAAAAAAACTAACCTAATCAATAACGTGATGAAAATGCACAATGCTTTAGTCATCACTCACTATACAGTGTGTGCAGAGTGTTCCTTGTCATGAGATTGTTCGGCATAGTATACATTCGAGTGTAAAAAAATACACTGTATAGTTTCTATTAATCTTCTGCAGCTCTGACTGAATACAAACACATGCACACACACTACATGAACAAATGTATTGTGACACACCTCTCAAACACTGAATTTAAGTGTTTCATTCAGATCCATTGCCATAGGTGTATAAAGTCAAGCACCTAGCCATGCAGTCAGGCTCACAAATATTTGTGATGCATTGGATCATTCTGAAGAGCTCAGTGAATTCATGCATGGTACTGTCCGAGGATGCCACCTTTCTAAGGCAGGTTTGGAAATGTCTCGACTGTGGAATATCTAGCAGTTAACTGTAAGTGGTATTATTGCACAGTGGAAGTGTTTAGGAACAACAGAAACTCAGCCAAGAAGTGGCAGACCACGAAAGGTGACAGAGAGGGGTTGCCGAGTGCTGAAACGCATAGTATACAGAAGTTGCCAATGCTTTGTTGACTCAATAACTGCAGAGTTTCAAACTTCCTCTAGCATTGACCCCAGCACAAAAATCTGAACGCTGAGAGTTTCATGGAATGGGCTTCGATCACCAAGCAACTGCATGCAAGCCTCACATCACCAAGCGCAATGCCAAGTGTCGGATAGAGTAATGTAAAGCACGGTGCCACTGGACTCTAGATTAGTGGAAATATGTTCTGTGGAGTGACAAATCACGCTTCTCTGTCTGGCAGTCTGATGGATGAGTGTGGGTTTGGCAGATGCCAGGAGAATGTTACCTGCCTAACTGCATTGTGCCAGCTGTATAGTTTGGTGGAGGAGGGATAATGGTACGGGGTTGTTTTTCAGGGGTTGGGCTGGGTCCCTTAGTTTCAGTGAAGGGAACTCTTAATGCTTCAGCATACCAAGGCACTTTTGATAATTCTATGCTTCCAACTTTGTGGGAACAGTTTGTTAGTTCCAGTATTTCTGTGCTTCACACACAAAGCCAGGTCCATAAAGACATGGTTGGGTGAGTTTGGTGTAGATGAACTTGACTGGCTCGAACAGAGCCCTGACCTCAACCCCATCGAACACTTTTGTGATGAACTAGAGTGGAGATTGCAGACCAGGCTTTCATGTTCAACATCAGTGCCTGACCCCACATATGCTCTTCTGGATGAAGTGGAGAAAATTTCCACAGATACACTCCATAAACCCGTTGGAAAGCCTTCCCAGAAGAGTGGCAGCTGTTATAGTTGCAAAGGGTAGAGCCACTCCATACCGGGGCCTATGGATATAGGTTGGGATGTCATAAAATTTCTTTAGGTGTAATGGCCAGGTCTCCCAATACTTTTCTCCATATATAGTGCGTGTGTGTCTATATATGCCATGCTTTCTTAGAGGGTGGGTGCCTGTATCACAAAGCAGGATTTCTTGCTTAGCCGGATAACTTTTTGGATTTAAGGTAGTCTGAGCTAAATGTAAATTACAAAAGTAAAGGCCATTTAAATTGGGGTACTTTGAGTTATCTGGCTAAGCAAGAAATCTTGTTTTATGATACAGGTTCCAGAGGTCCCCAGCTATTTTTTCCCGTGAGTGAAATACCACCAACAACACAAACCTCCACTGTGAGGTGGTGTGGTGTGTGCAACACTTGTTTTGAATTCTTATTTCTAACAATAGGTCTCTGTATTTCCCTCAACGACAAATACATTTTAAAATAAAATATAATCATTTCAAAATAAGACACAAAAATCATCATGCAAAGAATTTATTTACGAATAAGTCTGCATTAACATACAACAGAAGCACACTCATACGACTGTATGTTATGGTCATTTTCATGTTCATAAATACAAAGGTTGAGATGTGCCTTGAGGAAAAAAAAAGAGTTCCCTTTTAAAATACTCTAAAAATAGTTCGTTTTGATTTAAATACTTGGCATAGTTTTCAAAATAAAAATATGTAATATGAAAGATAATGTATTGGGTAGACTAGAGTACCAAATGCAATTATTTGCAAAACATTTTCCCCTTCCTTCCCTCTCATTTCATTTCATTTATTTTAATTTTATTTCATGCAAGAAAAGCAATGCCTGTGTACAAAAAAGCATTTCAATTTCATATGAAAATAGAAAATATTACAACACAATGTGCATAATTATTTATGTTGCACATAACCGGCAATATAAAAGATTAATGACAACTAGTTAGAACAGTCCACTTGGTAAGCCAAGGGCTGGGGTTGGTTCCACGGACAGCGTGGTGGGTTGAGTGAAATCTATAACACTGGAGCCAACAAACATACACCATCAAGGTGTTCAGATCGATGACAAACGAGAACAATGATGCCATCAAGCATTACGGTCAAGACCAACAGCAGTAACATCATGCCTCCGGTCTTATCCTGCCAATCATACCTCAGAAACATTCTCTTGCTATTAAGGTCTGACCGAGGAAAGTTTTTCACGTCTGAAAACTCATCCTGTTCTCTCATGTCCATATTGCAAGCGAACAAAAGAGAAAAAAATGACATTTGTGGCAAGCAGAAAGACACAAACACAATTTTATTGCTATCATTCTGTATGGAACATTTCAATGTTTAAGTCCCGTTAAATGAAAATGAGTCAAAAATCAGTAGTTTCAACAGATTTGCGTTTCATATTATGTAATGTTAACACTTCAGCTAATGACTAAAAACTAAGGTGAAGCAGTTTGATGATTATAACTGACCTGTTGTGGAGCTTTTATGAGATTAAGATGCAAGAAATAATACATTAATTAGCTTTAAGTCAAAATAATGTAAATATTTTCACATTTAAAAACAAAAATATAAACATACCATTTTAAAATCTTGTCATACTACGCATTATAGTATTTTGGCCAGATCTGCTTTCATATGAAAACTTTTACACTATTACGGTTGTATGTAAAATGTATTACTTAGAGACTACCAATAAAACTGTTAGTATTTCCAAATATTTATTGGTTCAGTAGAACTTACCATAAACAGTGTGTTCATGGCACACTGCATTTATTATTTGAAATTTCTTTTCATTTTGTTTATCCTTTTTTGAAAAGCACTATTGTAGAAAATTCTGTATATATTATTATAATCATCAGGCATACAATACTTCTTAAAGCTTAATGAAAATGGTCAACAAAAACAATAGGGTTAAATAAAAATCTCAATATATAGATAAAATATACTTTATTTTGTACATTAAGCAGGCAGATTTGATGGAATAAAAATAAATACTTTATGAAATGAAAAGTTTGTGATGTTTTGTATAATGTTTAAAATCTGTGGTAGACAGAGAGAAATGTGCGCGTGGACACACCCTTCATGGCAAATATTTAAAGCAAGATCTTCACACTGTTTAAAGCATGTCTGGACAGCATTGTTCTATGCAACAATATTGCTGTTTCTGATACAATGAAATGCACCAGTGCTCTTAACCTGATCAGACGTGTTCCCTAGCTTCAAAGTAACCCCCCCCTGGAAAAAAAGCTAATAATGAAATCAATCACTAGAAATACTCAGCTGGTTATGGCACAAAATAACTTTTTTAATGATTTATGGCGGATGGTCATGTGCTAAAAAAATAATCAGTTTTTATAAAGTTCTAATAAACCTTTACATTTTAAACTATATATATTTGGTGTTGACAACACAGATTGTAAAGGAACATTCTGCACTGCTCTTCTGTCGTTTCTATTTTGTTCAGAAAACACAAGCAATTACATTCACATATTGACAGCGATCTGGTAACTAAACCGTGAATGTATGAGCAGTGCTCGTTTTGCAAAAACATTTTTTTTTCTTCTGAATATTAAAAAAAACCTTGGTTCACGTTACAGAATTGCATAACGTTGGTGGGAGAAACTGCGTTTTAGAGGGAACGAGGGATGAGAGAACAACATGAGAAAAGATGCCCCTCCCGAGGGCCACACCCCTTTGGCAGTAGAAGAGGGTTCAGCACAGCGCCCGATGACAGTGTACACAATGCTCGTGTCGAAGAAGAAGGCCATTTCCGCAGGACTGGCATGAAATGAAGGCATTCTCGTGGGTTGCCAGGTCACAGTGTCGGCGCTGATTTTAAAATGGAGATGACAGTCCGGGTCTACACCCTTTCGACTAGACTAGGGTCATAGGAATCTGGAAACCAAACAGAAAGCAGCAGTTACTTTACTTGTCTATGCTGTGAGAAAAAATATCTTCAAAACATGCAGAGGAACCAAAAGCAAAGTTGTAACCCTGCATTAGATCTGAATTTCTAGTTCACTGAGTTAAGTCTTGTGAAGGCTCAGACCTTCCTCCCTCATCAACTCTGCCAGTATTGTTAGAAAGACCATTTAAACCACACCTGCAAAAAGGACCAAACAGGTTATCAGTGTTTGTTGTCCAAGGTTCAAATGTCTGAATCACAAGTGATTTAGATTGTTCAGTGTTATAAAGATTTGCTTCACAGGGATTTAATTGCAATGTAGCCATTTGGAATTTAACCTTATTGATTCTTATGTGGTACATTTTAATTCATAAACAGTTTGTTTTTAGTATTTTAAGACAAAATAAAGAAAAGTGCTCTCATATGCTACACTTCATGAGAAATGTAACAAACTACAAATACATTCTTTTTCAAAGCTATATTGTTTCCATTTCGTTCTATTCCAAAAATAAAAATGGTTTTCTTCCAGGCAAATTACCTGGATTCTACTGTATCCAGGAATATGAATCACTGGGTCATCTGCTTCCACCTGGGAACAGCCTGGTTTGCTAAACTAACACAGTCTAGTCGCAGAGACAAGCTAAACTTTCAGCACATAAGTTCACAGACTGACCTGAGGGGGGCTGCGGATCCCCATCTTGGAGCTCTGTTCTTTTGGAGGACATACTAAAGCCTCGGGGTAGAGTAAGCGCCCTCTTGATGGCTGGGGTAGTATTACGGGACTGTGGCTGGGGCCGGGCGGGCTGGGACTGTTCCAGCATGCTTGCCCCTGCCCTGGCCTCATCCTCAGGCTCCTCTCCCGAGTCCAAGCTCCTGAAATTGAGGCGTCTCATCCGTGACACAGAGTCTACTTCCTTCATCCGGGCCAAGCGATCTGCTGCTACCTTGCAGGATGAGGCACCTAGCCTGCCCTGCAGTGCTTCGATCATCCGGGACGTGCTCAGGCCCTTACACCCTTCATCAGCATTGGTCCTCACAGACAGAACTGGCTTATTCTCAGGGCCCTCTGCTGCTCCCGGTTTCTTTCCAACGCAGTTCCCATTATCCTTGCTAAGGTTATTGTCCTTACTGGTTTCCATCTCGTCCGCCGTCTCACCTTCTTGTCTCATATCTGATATGGATGCCTCACTCACTTCTTCACACTGGTCGCTCACATGCATTTGCTTTCCGTTGGCACATTCTGGAGATTTACTACCCAGATGTTCGCTGTCATTTTCTGTTTTTGGTTCTTCTGCTTGTTTCCCCTCTCTCCGGTCCACCACGCCCAAAGATTCAGCAGGTACGTCTATTCCTAATATTCTGGCTGCCCTCTCTTCAATGGACTCATTCTCAGGGATGCCCTCAGCACATTTGACTTCATAAAGCTTGCTTAGGTCTTCTGCTGGCACACTGTTGACTTTCTCTTTCAACAGCAGGGTCTCCAGATGCTTCTCCGCCAATGACAACTGCTTCCTCCAATCGAAATGTTCAGAAGTGTTGTCAGGAGCAGTGACATCATTTATGTCATCGTCTGGTACATCATCGACAATACAACGTGTCCCCCCCCTATTGTAGAACCTATCAAATTGTCTTTTGACCATTATAACGTTCACACTCTTTTCCCCACTGAATTTTGGCAGTGAGTTCCCTTTCTTTGACTTCCTTCCTCTCACAGCTTTGGAAAAGGAACTTTCCAGTGTGGAACCTGCACTGCAGTATCCTGCACTCTTCAGTGTTGTTAGAGGACCTGTGCTCAGACTCCTGAATTTGTTCTCTTTCTTCTCTTTCGGCACTGGCTTTTCCCTTGACATCTGCAAGGCTTGACATACATCCTCATAGTCAGGGGGACTGGTCAGTGTGGAGGCATCCTGCATCAGTTGTCTTGGAGCCCCTGGAGCTTCTGTGTACACCGTTAATCCCACATCCTTCAGTAGAGACTCTGAGGGAACAGTAATGTCTGGCTTTAATGCCTTGCGGTCACCTTGTACATTCTGGAGAATGTGAGTGGTGGCATTCTGGTCTGGTAAGCCAGCTTCTGACACCACTGGCGCCTCTTCTCTCTGCAGTCTGTTGAAACTCACTGCCTTCCCAACAGGTCTAGAAAATGCGCTCCTCACCTCTCGGTATTCTGAATCTGTAGCAGACGTCCAGCTCCTGAAAGCAGTCTTGTTGTTTGCGTTTGGGAACTCATCGGACAGACTCGTTCCCTTATTGTCATCCAGAACTGTCAGCAGGGGGCTTTCAACATTAGTGCTGGTCTTACTCAGCTCCAGGATGTTTCTGTATGCCTCATCCAGGTTCTCTATACACTGGTCAACACTTGGCGTCTGACCAAACTGTTCCTGAAGCTCCTTGTTGAAAGACTCCAGTTCCTCTATTGCATCCCCTGGGCGTCTACTGACAGGCTTTAGCAGGAACTGACCGAAGACCTCCGGGCCACTGCCGGCTGCCGGTTTGTCACTCTTTTGGGCTGGAAGGTAGTCCGCCTCTTCTTGGCTTCCTGAGAATTGTGGTTGCTGAGTTTTGTTCTTGATAAGCTGGTTGGAGAAATTGGCTGTCCTTGAGAAGGCGCTGTTGCTGGAAGGATTCAGGCTTTTCTGCCCCTTCATTGGGTAGCTAAATCTGTTGCTGCAGTCGGTGCTTATGCTGCTGTCGGTAGTGGTGTCAGGAGCAGCATTGCCCTGGTCTTGTGCTTGCTGGTTTGGGGGAACCTGAGGAGGTCCCTTGGACACCTCAGGGGAGCTGGTCTGCGTCTCCTGGTCTCTGTACTGGTCTCCAGGCCAGGACCCGGGGTACTGCAGCTCTCTGCATTTGTTCAGCTGAAGGATTGGCCTTCTATAAGAGGGTCTTTTCCGTCCTTTGAGACTCAGTGCTCCACCAGTCAATGGTCGCCGCTCCAATTCAGATGAGGATGTGCTTAGGAGGCTTTGGTTTTGAACATGGCTCCTATTGTTTTCGGTGGAGCCCCCTACTGGATCTGGCACTCTCTTGTTGTTATTCTGATCTGACAACTCCCCGTTTGACTGTGAGTGAATTGGGACGGACACTAAACAGAATATGGTCTCAGTGAATTTTCTTTTTGAGCTCTTTTCTAATTCAGGGCAAGGCTCGATTTTCTTGACTTGTGTTACAGTCTCACAGAATCCCTGGTTCAAATTTGCATTCTGCTGAGATGAGATGTTTTGGAAAGCCGTGTAAGATCGATCTTTCTGATACTTGTTACAGCTTTGGTCAGATGCTGTGGAGTTGTCACTCGCCTTGTGCACACCACTGAGCCGTCTATTTTCATTGTCTTGCTCACTATTAGATCTCTTGTCAGTGTCCATATTGATATAATGTCCCTTTGGCGGGAGAAAGGCACTGTTGTGTGAAGATTGTTCAAACACTGTAGCACGGGGAAGCTCTTCACTGATGCTTCGGATATTGTCTGGGTAGGTCAGTGAGTTTCCACACAGCCCTCCTGAGATGTGTCTCACACGGGGGTCATCGAAGGGTATGTACTGAACACATCCCACATGCTCTTCTGTATATCCAGGACATATCTTTTTCCTAACTTGTGCACTTCTGTCCCTCTGATAGTCCAGCCAAGAGTTTCCTGCCTGTCTGGAAGACCACTTCCCACCCTGCTGAAAGGGCTCTCCCTTCCACATGGAGTTTGACAATATTTCACCAGACATCTTTTGGTTTCCTTTCTGCAGCAAGGGCCTTTTATAAGATGGAGGCGGTATGTAAACCGGAGGCCCTGCGTTGGACCCCGTTGGTTCTTGTGCAAAATAGTCTGGCCTAGAACCCCCACTAACCCTTTGGGAGTGCAATGCTTTGTCTCTTGGCTGAACCCCCATATCTCCGGCAAGCATCTCCAAGCTTCCCCGTGTTTGCTGGTGAGCCTCATAGGAGGGTGGTTTAAGGGGCCTGCTAAGCCTGGGGATTGGTAGAAGAGACTTAGGAGCATCCCTACTGCTTAGCTCTATGTGGAACCTCCTGGAAGGTCCTTGGGATTGGCTGCCAATGACCCTCAGGCCAGTGAAGGAAATGGGTCCCCATACTGGCATTTCAGGATACTGCGCTCTTTCCGGTGACAGCACCCTGGGGAGTGATTGGGATTTCCCTCGTGTCCCAGGGTGGGTGTCGCCCCCAGGGACCAATATACGCTGCTGCTCACGTGCCCACCTCTCGCCTTCTCCATCGGAAAGCTGTCGCCCCAAGTCCACTGCTGGCTGCCAGTCTTCTGTGCCCAGACTCTGACATTTCCTGTCCTCAATCACCATTCTCTGCTCCCCATCTCGGAGCCGGGCACCATCGTCCCACCTCTGCCTTTCATGTCCTAGCCCATCCGGTGGCATTCCTGCCTTGCTGAAGCTGCTTCCTCTTGGATCTCTCCTATCTCCAAAATCTAACAGGATGCTGAAGTCCTGACCCCTCCTTCTCCAGTAGGACACATCCCTCCCATCCCTCTGAGAAGACAGACTCCTTGGGTCATCGTAGAACCTGCAGCAGAAATACAATGATTATGTTAGTGAGATTTCAAGCAAACAAATCTTGCAAATGAATATTATGATGGGGTCAAAAAGCTATCTGCTAGCTCGATATTCCAGTCAATACTACAGTTTTTATAAATAACATATATAAACAGGCAAATACAGCAAAAAGTAAATGGCCACATTGATATTGTGCTTGCATTTAAACACAAACTCCGCCATCATGCATTCTTGATAAAGTATAACTGAGAACCATGATGTTGTGTGTGCCAGGCAAAAAACACCGTATTGGACACCAAGTACTTTGCATTACAAGGGTTGAGTCCAAGAACATACATACTAATGATATTTTTGTCTTTTGACAAAGCTATGTGGGTCATCACATTATGAAATAAGGTTTACTGGCTCACCAGAGTAACACAAAGTGTGTGCTAAGACAGATCTGATGTATTGTCTGAATGAAATGTTTGGGGCACCATTGTCAATTAGTCTTAAAGGTCCTTTTAATGAACCAATACACTGACATTTTCTGAGGCACAAACCTGGACTTTTGACAGATGAACAAGTGTATGGTTTATGCTAATGGTTAGGTGCCCTTTCCCAAAATATGTATTTTCTCTGTGAACAGTAGATATGATGAGTTTGAGGGTGACATTAAAAAGCAGGTTAAGATTAAATTCTACAGATTCATTTCAGTTATTTGTTGCATTATCGCTGATTAAATATAAAATTCCCTATCTATAATTTATGGTTGCTGTTCTTGTAGACTCATCTCATTTTGGTTTTGTGCAATGATTTTGGCAAAAAAATATGGTCCTAAAGTATACTGCCCCTAAAGTATCTAATCTGCCTTCTTAAGACGTGCTTCTGCCAAAATTCTGTAGTTTCCTGAGTAATAGAGTAATTCTCTATTTACTGTAGTAGGAAATACAACCTCTAGCATTTTCCCATCATCTGGATTCATCTGTCAGGATCAGCCTCTGTCCTGTCCTGTCCTTTTCAATATGTCGGTTTTATTGTTCGGTCTGCAGGTGTTGCTGGCCATCATGTTTGGCAGTAGCTCCTTATGTTTCTCCTGTTCCCTGGGCCACTGCATGGGTTAATGGGCTAAGCGGGCAGTTATGTCATCCAGGCTTCCCCTTCTGTTGTTTGAGTTATGATTATAAAAGTAATTACAATTTATAATTATGTCTACATAACTAGTTACAAAGAAACATAAATGTTAAATATATATTTGTGTATTTCTGCTGCAGTGGTTGCTCCGTTATTCCGTGTATAGCATTGGACTGTTACGTTTTGATATTTTAGTTTCTCCTGGTGTTAGATCCTTTGTTGATTGCCCTCATCTGCGTTCCTGTGTTGTTAGTGCTTGTTAATGCCTATACCTGTCTCCTGTAATTGCATGCCCCTTTTCCTCTCATCGGCTCGTCATTTTGTCCAGTTGCCTTGCCTGTTCCTGTGCTGCTTCCAGTTTTAGTTGTTTTGTTTTACTTTTAATGAAGCCCTTTTGTTTATGAACCACAACGTGGATTGTCCGTCCTTCACCATGCCTGTCTATAACACTCGTCCTCATCTTTATATTCAAGACTCAACAATTCTTTATTGTCAACACATCCATGTACAAGTACACCCATCCATCCATCCATCCATCCATCCATTTTCCAAACCGCTTATCCTACTGGGTCGCGAGGGGTCCGGAGCCTATCCCGGAAGCAATGGGCACGAGGCTGTACAAGTACACAGTGCACTGAAATACCATTTTCCTTGGTCTCCCTATGATGCTACATATACACACAAATACAAAAAAAAATCATGGAAAATTAAGGAAAAGGAACAGAAAACAATTACGTAGGACCCTCTTAATAATAATAATTTAAAAATATAGGACTGTTTTAAAAATTATAACACAGTGGCTGAGCAATAGCAAGCAGCATATAACAACAGAAACTGAATATTCTAACACATATATTCATATATAAAAATAATACTGGTATGTATAAAATGTGTTTTGTACAGTACATAAGTTTTCTCCATAGACTTTTTTTCTCCACTTTCTTGGAAAATCCAAAGCAGATTCTTAGTGTCAAAGATGCCTGAAAGCAGTTTCCTTTGGATATGTGGGAACATTGTGTGGCGATGAATAAAATGAACTCCTGGGTTGAGTTCCCCTTTAAGCACAACCCTGACAACCTTTGTTCGGCCTGAGCTGTGACCAAAAGGGTGCCAGCACCTAAAAATCTGTGTGCATTTCTCCATTCAAACACAATCCCTTTGACTGCATTACAGTAAAACCTATGTGTGTCACTGGTGATGTTCCCAAAGGATATGCCATAAACATAGATAAGAAAAGCACATTTGGATGCATGATGAACGGAAGATTCTGGGCTGTTTTGGAATGCGACATGGTGGGATACTAAGTTCGCCTTCCCGGTAATTTCAGAAGGGAGGCTGGCCCAAAATTCCCATGAAAGTGCCCTAAGATATTCTTGAGGATAATAGAAATCTGCCGCGCCCTCGACCTGAGACAGACTGCCCATTACTCTCCTCAAACAGTCCAGTGTTGTTTGTTTATCTATTGAAATCACACAATCGATGAGTAAAACAAAAAAAAGATTAAAGGGAGAAAACAATGACTAAAACGCTAAACTAAAGCGTTAAAGCAATTTTAGTGAAACCGTGAAAATTGGGTGTGTCTATCATTATCCTCAAATACATAATATAAATGTATAAATTAAGAAATACATATATCATGTGATATCTATCCATCTATGCATCCTCCAATCACTTCATCCAGTCCAAGGTCACGGGGGAAAGCCTGGAGCTGATCCCAGGCAGCACAGGATACGCACATATATAATATACACAAACGCACACTTTTTTTGCAAGTCTTCCTAGTACATTAGATGACGAGCTATAATACTATTCCAGGTAAGTGGCTGGGCAGTTATTTGTTGATGGCGCCAGCATCAAAAATGTTCGCTTTGAAGCCGAAAAGCTAGTAGATGGTAACCCGCGCACAACCCCCACCTGGCAGAAGAATGACATTCCACGATTCAGCACGGAATGCTGAGCATATCGTCAGCAAAACTGACAGAAGAGGCAAATATATTTAGATCTGGCATTTTAATAGACATGAATTGTACATTTGTATGTGTTATAAAAACCAGTTTGTTAATCAAAAGGACAGGGGTGAGAGAGAAGCTAGTGTGAACTAGTGGGAATAGAGATTTGGTACCACGTATCATCAAATATGGGTCAGTGTGCAAGGTCATCATCAAAGGTTATTCTTTGAGTATGACATCAAATCTAAACCATCTATTCTGGCAGGTTAAATAAGACGCTTCACTGCCTTTTTTGCATCTAAAACTCATTTTGCCTTACGAAAGGGAAAAGGATTAAATCTTGACTCGTACAACATAGAAACAATACTGAAATGAGGTTTTAATTCCACCAGTCATGCAAACAGCCCAAAACGTACAAGTCACTAATCCTAAAATATTAGGATCGTTGCACAATCATTTTTTTGGAGGTAAATCATTTCTGATATGGTCTAATGGATTGCAATTTACAGATTCGCTATCAGAAGAATTGTTTAGTGTTAACATTTGTGTTCCTTTTTTGAAATGCATGAACTTTTCACAATTACCATATAAACCAGTTTCAGACCCCCAAAACTATCTGACTGCTCATTTTACAATCCACACCAGCCGAACATATTTAAAAACATATTTAAAAACTTCTAAGTAATTTCTAAGTAAAAGCATATGATCTTCTTTTAGGGCCTTTTTACGCTTAAAGAAAAACATCTGCATTTTACAGCTTCTGCAAAAAAGGGTGCAGCATTGCATTCTGGGTAAACAAGTGCTAACTAAATGGTATCCGCGGCAGTAAGTAAATAAAATACGTTACTGGTAAAAAGAAATAACCATTAACATTTATAAAAACACAAACGTTGAAGAAAAGGCCATTTTGAAGCCTACTGGACACATGTATCTGTCTTTCAAAATAATGACGTATCCGGGGAAAGCGTTACGACAATACTACGAGATATTTGCAGGATTAAATGTAAACAAGTAAATGAACTAGTCCTCTACTGCACAGCAGTGAATCTAACATTTGGGTTCTAGTGGAAAAAGAACAGCTATAGGGCTGAAAGTACGACCTGGTGAAGGATCCCGAAATAGGTGGGGCAGCATTACAGATCTGTACACGAGATCGGAAAGAAACACAGGTCTCTTCCAGCAACCGTCACGTTTCAGGCAGAAGCCGCTCCGGCGCCTCCATGCTAGAATGCAAACATCCTTTTGATCAGAGTATGCATCCATATTTAAATACATCGTATAATATTTATATGTTATATAAGGGGATGTGGGTTAGGCTGGCGGCCTTCCATAGGAACCCGGCTTGGATCCTGTGCTGGGTGGCACTGTTTACAGTACACAGTCCCATGTGGCGCCGGTGGTCTCGGGTTCACATTATCTATATTACTCTCCTTGTGATTTTATTTGGGTCGGTACGTAGTAGCAGTCGAGGTACCTGGGAGGGGGTGGGCTCGGCTATCGGACATCGATTCCCAGCACCTGAAAAACCTCGTGACCAATCCCACCTTTACGTAGCTCCCCCCATGGCGGTGGACACTGCCCTGGCCACAGCCGGAGAGGGTGGGGGGAGTCCTATGCAGACTCACTGGGGGGGGGGCAAGTTTTCTTGTGGTGCTAAGAGGCACTAAGGAAAAGCAGTATGAAAAAAGAAAAGAGAAGGAACTCACCCGCTATCTGTGGCAAGAGAATCGCCCAGGGACTGTGTGTCACCTTGGTAACCGCTGCCGGCTTTTCTCCTTTGGTTCCTCTCCCTGCATTCGTTGTCACTGGAGTAGCCCTTAGCCAGCGGCTGCCCTCCGCAGACATAGGCCCCCGTGTCCGTCTCATACCCGTTCGCTGTTCCATGACCAGACCTGTTCCCGGCGATTTCACGCCTCCAGTCAGCTTGGTGCCCCTCGCAGGGTGACGGGGCTTTACCGGGCAATTTGTATCCATGAGAAATCAGGAGATCCTGTACGCTGTACATGTTGGGTCTTCTATCCCAGGAGGGGCGGCACCGTCTCCTACCAGCAGAACTTCCAGCCGGCGTACAACTGCACCGCAGAGGCCATCACTGGGAAAACAGAGGGGGACACAAGGAGGCAGCATTAAAAACGATTATCCCCGATATCCTTTCTCCTTTGAGGGCCGGTGGGGTCGGAACAAAAAAAAAAAAAAAAAAAAAAAGCCCCCGTTTTTTAAGCCCTGTGACGATTCATGCTGCCTGCCCCTCTCCCTTTTCTTCCGCTCAACCCCATGACGATCCCAGCTTTGATCTGAATAACGTACTTACGCCGTTAAAAATCGCTCAGCGAAAAAAAAAAAAAAAAAAAAACAAAATAAAAGGAAAAGAAAATGCCAACCGTCTGGAGGGTGGCGTTTGAAGGAGTTCCCTCACGGAGGCCGACTCCCAGCCCCTCCAGCCTGGAAGCAGCTGTGGGGAGCTGCCGATCGAGAGTCTTCAGCATCAGCGCTCTGCGTTTCGGAGGACGGGAGATTTTAGATGGTTAACAGACCAGCCACGGCTCGGCTTGCAGCCCGTCCTCCCATCCCTGCTCTCTCCCGGCAACATCTAAACCTGGACCCGCGGCAGGAACGATGAGAGAGAAACAAAGTAACCGCACGGGATTTTATTTTTTTTCTGCTGCGGTCCGAAGCTGCGTGGGGAATGCAGCGCTGTGCATGGATTGCGCCACGTGCATGTGAGAGCGCGAGCGGCACATTATGCGCCGCCGTGTGCCTGACAGGCGAGGTGAAGCAAGGAGGAGCAGTGCAGGGAGCACAGCGATTTCTGCTGAGCGAGACGCCCTTCCCCATCACTCCTCATGCCAGAGGTGTTTCATCCAAACTCATTTAAAGTTTTTTTTTAAAAAAAGCTTAGAATCTATTCTGGGATTCTGGAATTTTTACAGCATGTGGTCATGAGAGATGTGTAAACAAAAACTGCACAAGTATCCAGAAATGACAAATACTTGCAAACAACATCTATTCAAATATATTTTATCAATGGTTTGCCCTCTCCCCTCTATTAACTTTATTGGTCAAACAGATGATAATCACAGCAAAATGTAATTTTGACTGTACAGATAATCATTGCATAGAGAACAATAAATTAGCCTTACGTGAAGGACAGTTTTGTAATTAAAACATACATATTTAGAGAACTGCACCGCAAACAGCATGAATAGAACAATACGTGCCATTTACGCATCGCTAAACATCATTTTCATTATTTAAAGACTGTCTGTGACGTTTGTTGGTAACAGCGAGTTTTCTAGTCAACTTTTATGCATCATATTTGCTTAATGGCACAGTTCTGAAATACAGCTGCAGAAATTGCGATATTAATATTGACACTGCAAGTTATAGACATGCAATACTCGCACTGCAAGCACTGTGATAGTCAGCTGGGTTAAGTTATGCTAAAACAATTTTACTCTGTCACAGGAAACTTTACTATTTTAATGATTGTTCCTTTTCAAGATTATGTAGAATATGTTGAAAAAAAGTCTAGTTTACTGCCGCTGCTTTTGCCTGAGCTCTGCATGCGCTCTCTCAACCAATAACGAACATTCCTGTCCTTGTTGTCAGACGCACTCATAGCCAGTGTAGCACGTTTGTGAGAATTTTAACAAAAATGAGCGAGAAGGAGAAAAGCAAAGAAGATCTGGTTACAGAAAAACATTAGTCCTTGGCCATATGGAAATATTTCGCATTTCATATAAGGAAAATTGAGCAAAAGCAAGCGATCTGTCCACAATGCTTTGTGCCTTTCGGCACACTTCACGGCAACACCACCAACTTACTTGACAGACTCTATTGGTAGATAATAAGTTCTATTTAGCTGTAGTATATTTTTGGCAAATTTCCAGCTCCTTTTTTGTTTTTACCAATATCACAACATTAATAACAAAAATTTGAAATACTGTGATGTGAATTTTTTTCCCCACTTAGGAGGGGAGATGTCCGAGTTTAAGTTGGTCCTCAAACTGATTCTCACACGGTCAGCTGACTGGGATTAAACACCCTGCATGTGATTTGCAACTGAAGAACAGCTCGTCATATCAAACATAGTCAAATAAAGCGCTTTTAAACCAAAGTTCCTGAGCTTGGTCCTGGCTTAGAAGTCCCTGGGCCGTCTCGACCTTGAACCTCTGTAGCTCTTGGCCACTTTCCTGTGTCCTTTCACACCACACAACAGGACCTGGGACCTTTATGCTAAATAAGCACGGAATACGCAAAAGTCTGTAGTTTAAACTTCTCACATAATTTCATATGAAACTTCACTGCTACACCAAAATAATAGAGGATAAATCATTCATCTTCTTAGTTATTTGGGGGCTTGATAGTGATCAAAACTGAACACAGCCTTTTATTTATATTTTACTTATATGACCCATGACATGTTCATGATTCTTGCAAAATCTGCCCAGCAGATCGATCTTTCATCTCCCACAGAATAAAAAAATTATGTAACATTATCACACTAATAAGCACTGGCAATATTAGACAAAAATATACTGGTTAGCAATCAAATTTTGCGAAGCAGAAATGTGGAGATGCAAGCAACTTCCAAGTTAGTGCCGGTGCTTTTGGTTAACCAATCAGCAAGCTACCTCTCCCCGGTAGTCTGTGTTCAAATGAAAAGTACCTTGTCCGGAGTAGGTACTAAGAAAGGGTTCTGGAATTGCCTCTGAGGAACTATAATCAGGGTAAGATCCTGCAATGTGAACACAACAAAAGTCCCTGGTTCTGAAAAAAGATTCTGGTTGCAGAAAAATTTTCAAGCAGTATCAAAGTGCCCTAGAGTCCAAGTTCTAGAGAAGAACCACGTCTGTCTGGCTGATGCCAGCCTAGCCAAAGCTCTGAATAGCGCTTTCTGCCACTCTGCTCTGCCATCTTGGACAGAGTTACAGTATCAGAAATGTCTAGCTAAGTGGTCCTCAGTGTGATGGATGCTGGTTTGAGGTTTCATCTACAGTGCGATATTTTGGAACCATGCTTAAAGACCGTGCAAACCTTGAGCCCCAGTATATACAGAATCTTCCAGTGTTCAGATGTCCATCATCACAGGGCTTATCTTCAGGATCAGCAACAGAGTTTCAGAGAGCTCTGGCTAAGGACTTCTGGTTATTACATTCCTACCATAAACCCAGTTTAAACAGTTCTAACCCCTTATGCAAAAAAAATGCTTTGAAAATTGCATGCAACAACGCTTGGGCATTTACAGACAAAACAGCCTGCATTATGATGGAAGCTGAAGGCAGAAATTTGCCTGGCTTTTTCCCAATACTTTAAAAATGCACAGTAATTAATAATAAAGTCTCCAGAGTATAAACACATGAGCTGCCCAGGGGTGACATAAAACAGCTTGAAACAACCCCGCTGATGAATAGTGTGTACCGTATGATATGTCTATATCTTATTTTTCTCAGTCCGGAAGCATTCCCCATTTTACTGGCACTGGACCATGACAACTTAGGTCATATAATGTATGTGTGTGGAGCAGCAGATTCAAACACAACTGATCTCACACACTCTCACCAGTTCTAATGAAGCCCTACAAAAACCACTGGGTGACGCTACTAGTCAACAGAACCATAATAAAACCTTACCATCTGTAATAGGCAATGTTACTGGTCAGTAAAACCCACAGAAAACCTGACCATCTGTAATAGGCAATGCTATTGGTCAGTAAATCCAGTAGAAAACCTGACCATGTGTAAAAGGCAATGTTACTGGCCAGTAAAACCCACAGAAAACCTGACCATCTGTAATAGGCAATGCTATTGGTCAAAACCCACAGAAAACCTGACCATCTGTAATAGGCAATGCTATTGGTCAAAACCCGCAGAAAACCTGATCATCTGTAATAGGCAATGCTATTGGTCAGTAAAACCCACAGAAAACCTGACCATCTGTAATAGGCAATGTTACTGGTCAGTAAATCCCACAGAAAACCTAACCATCTGTAATAGGCAATGCTATTGGTCAAAACCCATAGAAAATCTAATTATTTTTAAGAAAAGCGCAGCCTGTCTCTCATGCAAAGTCAACGGCTGTTCCCAAAACTCAAGTTTTCGGCGGCAGCGATATCCTCACAAAAAACCGACGCCACAAACAAGCCAAATTTGATGGTACCGCGTGACATTTGCGCGGTCCTACTATGGTGGCGGTTGGTGAGGAGACGAACGTTCCAGGTTGTCTGCAAGTTTTGAGGTTTCGGGAGTGCGTCCTTTGCCTGGTTTATAAATAAACAAAGCCTTTTTTTAGGTCTCTGTGTAGGCATCTGCCCTTTGCTGTGGCTGTAACGCCGGAGAGCTGGAGAACGCTGACAGTCTCCAGGCTGAGAGGTTTCGTGTCACCCCGTTACTCATGACCCATATAAGGCATGCAAGCCACTGGAGGACAATAGACATCACTAGGCCATCTGGCACTGAAGGGAGTTTTGTTTTGATTGTTTTTTGTAAAATAAGGAATTCAGATACAAATGTAAAAAGTGTTGGTGGCCTGTCAGACCTTCCGGTAAATTTATTTGCAGCCTACAAAGTCCTAACTTTTTTTTGTTCTTTTTGCATGCTAACAGCATCACAGTACGACGGAAAGGGTGAAACCGGAAAGTTGGAAAGTGGTTGGAAGTCATCGGAAACCATGTGACTTCCTCGTCAGCAGCGCTGTACTTCCTGATGACATAATCCAGAATCTGGAGTTCTTTCCATTCCCAGGCTGGAGGGAGGGTGTGTCTTTAATTTGTCATTTTTGTCCCTCCTTTCTCTCCTTCAGTGCAAACGAAGAGGCAAACGTGAAAACTTCTCATGATACTCGTACTGTGCCTATACTGTGAATGTCGTGTTGTCATGCAGGTGTCAGCCGGCTACAGATAGGCAAAGTGACTGACAGAATTTCCGCCAGCATCTACACTATTATTTCAAGAGAAAAGATACTTCAATTCCAAACTTGTGTCTAAAACTAGAAATGGACATTTTGCAGCAGACCCCCGAACAACAGTTACAGAAAATTAATTCTTAATTTATCATAATTCTGCAAATTCTTCACAATATTACTAGTTGTTTGATTTTAAAAAATTGTACCTGCTACAGTTCTAAACTGTAGGCCTGCTCCACAAATTACCTTCACACTATATTTTGCTGTTTTAAAACATGCTATATATGTGCAAAACAATGTTACTGGCATGCTAATGATATGTAGTATATCGTACGTTTATTTCTCATGAACCCCCAGTGGCTACCCAGTGACTTGGCTGACCCCTGCCATTTATCCCTTTATCTGCCAGATCTTCTCCACGCTTTATCCTGTTATAATGACTAAAGGAGTCTCACAAAGTTTCTTGAAGTTGCTGGCGACAGAACATCCCACAAAAGGGATAAGGAATCCACAGGGAGACTTTAAGAAGTGGCAAAGATAAAGTTCTTCCCAGAATTTCACAGCTATAACTGCTTTAAACTCTGGCATGAGATATAAACACCTTCTCCGCCACAAAAGTAGGCCCAGACTATAACTTATATGTGGCAAACTGTAGCGGCTCTGTTTCGAATTACCTAACGTTCCCCAATAACATGTTATCTAGAGTAGCTTAAGCTTCTGTTTTCTGACACTGCTGCCTGTGGTGTAGCACCATTTTGCTTCTCCAACAGGGTCACGAAGACACATCCTACAGTAAATTCTGTTTGGGTTCATGTGTTATTTAAAGCAGGGCAGAGACACCGAGGAAATGAGTGAAAAATACTACCCACAGTTAAAAATACACTTAGTCGTGGAACACAACCTGTATTAAGCACACTTCTGGAAGCTAACTCTTAGCTGAGTACCAAGGTCAACATGACCTTGTGAGAAATCAGACACTAGAATTACTCATACATGTAAATATAAAGTTAATATGTTGATCTAGTTGTTAAAAAGGTTTTTTCCTGGCTTATTCTTTTACTGTCTGGCCTACTGGAGCATTACTACTAGGTTCCGTTTATTGAATAAGGACTCAGACTGGCCCAACTGGAGCTACTGGGGACAGAAAGTACATGTCTGTGAACTTCCTGACCGAAGTGGAAACTTTGCACAAGTCTTAACACAAAGTGCTTTAAGTATTAGCAGAATTCTGACCTATGTAACCCCTAAGCAGTGAACACATCGGAAACCTGCGAAAGAAAACAACGTTCAAGAATCAAGAATTCCCATTATGCACGTTTTTATCATACATTTGTTCGCATGCAGCCACCACCCCGTATTTGTGAAGTTATGCAGTGTCACTAAACTCCCCAGGATTATTTATGTGCCCTACAATAGACTGTTTCCCAATTCCAGTATTTTTTTCCAATCTTACACCCTATGATGCGAGGGATGAGCCCCAATTCCCCCCCCCCCCCCCCCCCGCCCTCCACCAGACTCTTTCCAGGCAGTTGGAAGATGGATAAATGGAAATACATGTTCGGTAATCTCTCCATTAAACTGCACAATTATGTTTAAATTAAAGTTCAAATTAAATTAATCCACTACAAAACTTCAAATTTGCTTTAGATAAGATTCTACATAGGTGGTGTGTGACTATGCAAGAGATTGTTTTTGAGTCCCCAAAGCCAACATTGTGAGGATTCTAACACACAGCTAGAAGACCAGTCCTTCAGGTATTACCACAGTCATTCCAGGCAACCTGTGTTAATGTTATTCATTACACTGGAATGTTAGAATATACCATCAGCTGCGACAAGCTCCTGGCCTTTTGGGACCACATGCCTCAGCAACGTTGTGGCCTGGACAAGGGATCGTCACCTTTGGCTGAACCTTTCGGAGACCAAGCTTTTTGCCTTCCCTGCCAGCCTGACCATTCACCACAACGTCACTGTACAGCTTGGATCAACGGTGTCAGCTTAAAGGTCTGCTAGGGACCTATATGTAATAACAAATTACCATCTATCCCTTGCTGACCAAATGGCAGCCATCTCCCAGTCTTGGAGGTTATAACATCAGGAAGATCAAGCTTTATTTGTCATAATATGATGCTCAGCTCTGGTCAAGGCACTTGTCATCTCACAACTATGCTATTGTAACTCTTTACTGACAGGACTACCACATTGTGCTGTCAAACCACTTAATGACTATTTTTCTATAGATTAATCTATCGACCATTTTATCGATTGGTCGACTACGCTGATTTTCCTTCAGAAAATCAACTTTACCGTTTCATTTAACAATTTTATTTTGACAGCAACAAACCGTATGCTGCAGAAACTGGAAGAAAAAGTTGGGCAATTCCTCACAAGTGCGGACGCACGTCAGCCTTGTTTATTAACCAGCAACTGACAGAACTTCGTAAGATGTCCCCCACTACATCAAAAACCGCCAGTGCACTCACCCAGCACACATTACCTGCTGTGTCCCCGTGCATGAGGCACAATATATAAAATGACTAATGCATAACAAATCCGAACTCTAACTTTGGTGAATTCTGCTCGTAATATACTGAACTTTGACCTGTCATGGACAGTGTATATTATTAATATCCGCTACAATGCCATTGCAGGGCTTTAGATAATGTACATTGGCTTTTCCGGACTATACGCGCATTATTTGCGGCCACAATTTGACAAGCAGATCAGCAGTATGCCTAAAAATATTAATGAGATATGTATTGCGATGCCCAAAAGTAATTTATGTAAATTTGCTGTATCCTCATGCTTAATATATTCGGTTAGTGGAATCATGCAACACAAACGACTTAAGTCACATGAAGGTAGGGACAGATCGGCAGCCGCATCATCTTTTAAAAGAGAAGATACTTTGGTTAAACAAGGTGAAAGATGGTGGTGTGGTACTTTTTGCAGATTAAAGTCCAGAACATTTTTTTGTAAATATGGTTTTAATTTCTATTTCAATTCACAAATTAATTTATTTTATTTACTATTTGTTTTCATTTCAGTTTTTGTTTATGATAACAACACTGATCCCAACAAGTCCAACGTGCACAAACACAAACACACCAACATCCTCCATCAATGTAGGACAAGCCCAGATTTGACCCATAACATTTTCACAAAACCTTATTCAGTGAAGATTCTAATGCAGCAGGCAGACAACTTTATGGCTTTAATAATGAGTGTATTTAGCAGCTACAAGGACAAAAGATATTAAAAAGCTCTCTATTCTAGTACCAGTTTAATAAACATGAATAGGCAGCACTTAGCGTGCTTTTGCCAACCCTGGCGGTCCATCGTCCCGAATATCTTCTGTGCTTTTCCTCTTCAGGTGGTACATAGTGCTAGTGCCGCCGTGGTATACGCCATCGCGCTTTACACAGTGTAAAACCACCTTTTTGTTTTTTATAATTTGAACTACTCCCATCACTACATAGTGATATTAAAGGAAAACATCTGTTATAATGAATTGAAGCATTTTAGAAATCATAAAAGTAGTTTAAAAAAAATATATATGTTAAAAATATTGATTGATTGATTTACATTTACTGATTTAAAATATTGATGTCAACGCATTTTCAGAGTCGAAGTAATTGACTACGTTGACTAATCATGGCAGCCCTAAAATCACGGCGGATGATTCAGCATCCAACAGCACATTTGACATTCAATCAGCCCAAATGCTCTCATGATTTATCTCTCCTTGCCTCTTCTCACTGATGCAAGTGCTTCAAGGGAGCCAATTAAAATCACTGTGCTGGTTTTTAGAGCCCTTAATGGAATAACACCCACCTCCATTGAGTATGTATAAAGACCTACATCCCAACTTGTCCTCTTCAACCGGCAAGCCAACTCCATCAGGAGGTCCATTCACTAAAAGAAGAATAAATCTAACTCCAGAAATTTCTTTGTGTGGTTCCTCAATGGTGGAAGAAGTATACCATCCGCATGCAGTCATAACTATTTCTGGAAACACCTAGATCATCCAGCCACAGACATATTTCATTTTCATTCCCTTTTCCTTGGTCAGGCATTCAATACCAGATGAACTTGTATATTTGGACTCGTCTCATAAGAACTGGTTTCATGGTGTTTTTGATTTGAATAGTTATCCCATTAGGTTATTACAAGGTTTTTAAATGGATTGTGACGCAGTTGCTCCCATGCTATCCTGCACTTTTTACTAGTGATTCACTGGAAGCTTAGTTTAGCTGAACTTATACCTAGTTGGCTTCTTGACAATTGCATGCTTGATCTATTAGTTTCACCACTTGTACCTCATTTTCACAAAAGGGTCTGCTTAATACATATCATTTTTGGAAGCAAAAATACGATAACTTTTTACTGTTACAGGTATTCTTGTTTTTAACAGAAATCAGTTACAGTGCATCTTCATGTAACATGATCAGTCTACCATCATCACAATTAAACCAACAGCTCAATCAGGCCTAACTAAGTAATATGCCAGAGAGAAACGCTAAATAAATCCAAATGTCCAGGAGCAGGGTTAGGGGATACTGCTTCACGGAATAGTTTCCGTCTTGAAGGTGCTGTGTTTTATCATCCAGTCAAACTCTTAAGCCTCCTAAGGATATCAGTCACACTGTGGTGGAATAAATCGCAACTGTTTCCAATCAACACACAAGTACTTTCATTATTTAACATTGAGCATGATCTTTGTAACGCCTAAGTCACCTACAAATCAATGATATCAGAAGATCCATGCTATTCATACTTCCGCATTGTGTGGTGACTGGGTGAGCAGGACAATCCCATATTTGAAATCCCCCCACGTATTGGTGTGACAAGGGCACCCCACCCTCCTGTCACTTGCCTGCTGTTTCCTCTTCAACCGCTCTGACAACAACAGGGTTTGTGATACTTCCATGCGACTAAGTATCTACTTTGCTAAAAACCAACCTTTATGCTTCCAGAAGGCTTGATCTCTCTAGCTAAAGACTTATCCGATCTAGTACTTGAGCACCTTCCAGTTAACAGCTAAGAGACTTTAAATATTATCCACTTAACACCTATATATAACAATTACTGAATGTAAAAGAGATACACTGTTACTGGGGTTGATAAACAAAAGATAATTTCCTAGCTCCCAGATTTCTCAAAACTGAAGTGGACTCAAAAAATAATCTGGAGCTCGAAATGTGTCTGGAGTTAAATTCTCTAAATACCATTAAGAACAAATATACCACATTTGCCACAAAAATCAGTGAATGTAACGCATTGTTGCTCTGTCGGAATTTGGCCTAAAAATTGAAGAAATTCCACTGTGGTATTTACAACAGTTCCAATAATTCGCACTTGCTTCATTTCTAAAATGGCACACTTCATAAAAGATTAGATACAAGTCAAAAACTGCCAGGAAAAAAAGGCACACGTTAGCATTCAATGATTTAAAAGGGTTTGAAAAAAAGACCAGAACAAGAGTAAGTTAAGGAATTGGTCTGAGATCTATAAAAACGTGTGGAGCATGACTTGTTTTTTTCCTGCGGAGTTCCAGCACTATGTTGCTGTTAGCCAGCCCTGGCTTGTCTTGTATTAATTAGCACTCATCACTGGCCCAGGCTGCCTTAAGATGACAGCAACACGGTTTATAAGGCAGAAACATGGTGATCAAAGTCACCGCCCACGTCAGAATTCTGGTAATCAGACTAGGGTTCAGCTGACCAATCAGCACTTACTGATACGAAGAAAAAAAAAGGAACACACCATAACAAACATCTTGTGGGTAGGGCTAGGTGATATGACCTTAAATCAATATCACAATTAATTGAACGTTTTACCTCGATTACGATTATTTCGATTTAGTTTTTTTTTTGTGTACTGTAAATATGCTCAACTACTAAAGCTAGGATATAGGATATTTTTTCTAATGAAAGACATATTTATGATTTTAAAATTACTGAAGGAAACACACAAGTGAACCATTTATGATTATTGAATATTTCAAACAACTGAAATCAAAGCACAAATCACCTGAAATAAAAACGCCTTATGAAAAAGGTCACATTTAAGTTTGAAAGTCAAAAGATCCCTAAAAAAATTTGAAAAAACTAATTTTTGCATTTCTTGCAAACAAAATAAATTAGAGTGGAAACCATTCATAGTGGGGCGGCATGGTGGTGCAGTGGTTAGCACTGTATGGGGCGGCATGGTGGTGCAGTGGTTAGCACTGTATGGGGTGGCATGGTGGTGCAGTGGTTAGCACTGTTGCCTCACACCTCTGGGACCCGGGTTCGAGTCTCCGCCTGGGTCACATG
Organism: Brienomyrus brachyistius; assembly: GCF_023856365.1. Lineage (NCBI taxonomy): Eukaryota > Metazoa > Chordata > Actinopteri > Osteoglossiformes > Mormyridae > Brienomyrus > Brienomyrus brachyistius. Next base: position 20,563,318 of record NC_064533.1, on the reverse strand, counting down.
TGTGTGGAGTTTGCATGTTCTCCCCATGTCGTCGTGGGGTTTCCTCCGGGTACTCCGGTTCCCCCCACAGTCCAAAAACATGCTGAGGCTAATTGGCGTTGCTAAATTGCCCGTAGGTGTGCATGTGTGAGTGAATGGTGTGTGACTGTGTCCTGCGATGGGCTGGCCCCCCATCCTGGGTTGTTCCCTGCCTCGTGCCCATTGCTTCCGGGATAGGCTCCGGACCCCCCGCGACCCAATAAGATAAGCGGTTTGGAAAATGGATGGATGGAACCATTCATAGTGATCACATCTGTCTGTGTGGAATTGATCACTATAAGTGGATGATCATTCTAACAAATTTTTTCTCTAACGGACAGATTTCCATCTAATTGACATTTCTGTATATATATACAGCATGAATATAAGGTAATAAAGTAGACAGCTTCGCTATTTACTAAATTTTATTGACTTCAAAATACAGTACTGCAGAGTTGCCGACTTTGGTTAGCTCTGGCTGGCATGAGATTTTCAATTCAAGACAAGTCTGCACATGCATTTATATGTATGTAAGAGTTTTATTACATTGTAAATAATCTGTTGGGTTAGCAAACTACCCCAGTGCTTTTGATATAGTTAATTTTAGGTTTATGGAATAATACAGATTTGCCATAAGATTTCTTGTGTGAGCATGCATCTCGTTTGCAAATTTTTTGCAGTTTATCATAAACTTTGATGAGTCTATGTTCGTAACTGAGAGAAAATTGCTTTCTGTTTCCTGTCATGTACGCAGCATTAATCTCAGGTAGCTATCCAGAAGCAGATTGGTTACCGAAAGACAAAGTAGGCAAGTAAATAAAAAGAATTACCATAATTAAAAATTTTCCCATATGTTGTTACGTATAAAAAGAACCACCACCAACCCCCCCCCCCCCCCCCCAAAAAAAAAAAACACTGTAAGCGGACTACTTGATTACTATAAGCAAATTATTTAAACAATATTTGTACAGGAATGATTCTGTCCCAAGCTTTTTGATCCATATAAGCAGTTGATCACTACAAGTGGCTTCTACTGTATTTTAAATATTGCTAGTGCTGAATCTGATTGGTGATATTAACTTTGGTAGCTGAAACTGTTTTTCCGCACTGTTTACATTTGACCTCTTTTTGTTTGGTGTCGTCTTCACTAAAGCACTAAGGCCACAATGTGTCCAAACAACAGACACTGCATTTTTTGTTGGTTGCTGGAGTTGCTCAGTGGGCTTGGTGTTTCAGTTCTCCTCCATGTTACTATTGCTTCCATGTCACAGACTTTGACGGGAGAAGTCACATGACGACACATGCGGTAGTATATTTTTAAGGGGACAGTAACACATACATGAACACATACTGTGGAAGGTATCGACAGATTTTTTTAAGTATTAACAGAATAAAAAATAATCAAAGTCATTAACATGGGCAAAATTACGTTGATTAGAGGTTCTGAATGTTGGTTTTAATTAATTTTCCATTAACTGCCCAGCCCTACCTGTGGGCCACTGAAGATTTTTTATTTTTACCTTATTTCAGAAATGTAAGGACTTTTATTTTGAAGTCCTGGAGGGAATATACACTATATGAACAAAAATAGTGGGACACACCTCTTCAATACTGAATTCAGGTGTTTCTTTCAGACCCATTGTCACAGGTATACCCACTCAAGCACCGAGCCATGCAGTCAGGTTTAAAAACATTTGTGAAAGAATGGGTCAGTCTGAAAAGCTCAGTGAATTCCAGCATGGTGCTGTTACAAGATGCTACCTTTGCAATATGTCAGTTTGTGAAATTTCTTCCCTGCTAGATATTCCACAGCAGGGGCCTTGCTAGACGTACAGTAAAGCTGTACTGGGGCACTGAGTGACCATTACTCAAATCATGAAATTCTTTTCATTGTTGCCCGCTACATGTATGAAATGTGTTATACTGTTGTATTGTTATTCCTCAGTCAAAATAAAATCATCAGTATTACTTTCAAAATCTTTCATTAGTGCTATCGTGTTGTCATTACTCAATCCTGATTCTTATTTTGCATGCACATATCCAGGTATTTATTAATGAATATGTATAAAAACACATATATGAAAGTTGGTTTGCAGTGTCCCCTATAGTTTAATGCTTAAAGCACCTTTAACTGGACTTATTAATCCATTGATTCTATCTTTTGTACTTTAAATGGACAGAGTACAGCTATTATTAGTAACGGAAAAGTATTGTGAAGTTAAATGGACAGAGTACAGCTATTATTAGTAACAGAAAAGTATTGTGAGGTTAAATGGACACAGTACAGTTATTATTAGTAATGGAAAAGTATTGAGGTTAAATTGACACAGTTCAGTTATTATTAGTAACGGAAAAGTATTGTGAGGTTACAAATGGACACAGTACAGCTATTATTAGTAACATAAAAGTATTTCAAAAATATTTTCCCACCCTGACCTTAGGGGCTCTATATACTGTAGCTAAAAACAGAAATACGTTATTATCCGCAAATATGTATTTTTATTTATGATGAGTAAAATCATATTTGCATGATATAAATTCATATCCACAAAAATAAGCTATTCACCTAAAAGGGGTTTTGTACATTTGTGGACCACTTGTATATTTGTGGATCACATGACATTTGTGACCTCCTTTTTATTTGTGGATTTCTGTCCAATTCCTACAGCAGCTGATCTGTAGAAATAAATCCACAAATATGAGGTGCAGTCATAATATATATATATATATATATATATATATATATATATATATATATATATATATATATATATATATATCGTATCGGGATATGAGATTCTGGTAATATTGCGCAGTCATGGTGTAAAGCACACAGCCACTGGACCCTGGAGCAGTAGAAACATGTTCTGCTGAGTGACGAATCACGCTGCTCTAACTGGCAGTCTGATGGACAAGTCTGATTTGGCGGATGCCAGGAGAACGTTACCTGCAAGTGTGCCAACTGTAACGTTTGGTGGAGGAGGGATAATGGTATGGGGTTGCAATTAAGAGGTTGAGCTAGGCACCTTAGTTCCAGTGAAGGGAATTCTTAATGCTTCAACATACCAAGACATTTTAGACAATTCTATGCTTCCAAGATTGTGGGAACAATATGGGGAAAGCCCTTTTCTGTTCCAGCATGACTGTGCCCCAGCGCACAAAGCAAGGTTCACAAAGACATGGTTGGGTGAGTTATGTGTGGAAGAACTTGACTGGCCCACACTGAACCCTGACCTCAACCCCACTGAACACCTTTGGCATGAACTGGAAGGGAAATTGCGAGCCAGGCCTTTACATCCAACACCGGTGCCTGACCTAACAAATGCTTTTCTAGATGAATGAGCAAAAACTCCAGAAGAGTGGCAGCTGTTATAGCTGCAAATATTGATGCCTATGGATTTAGAATGGGACGTCATAAAAGTTCCTGTAGGTGTGATGGCCAGGTGTCCCAGTACTTTTGTCCATATAGTACAATCCCTTAGAACAAGGAACTTAACAGCTGACTTAAGTCAATAAAATACAAAAAAACATCCATTTACTATCAGGGGAAAATTAAATCTCCCCAGATATAATATGCAAAGAAATCAATAATATAATCATCTAATGTATTTTATTTTATTAAGGTGTAATTTGTTCACATTATTCCGAGACTTCTGCATACTTTTGTCACCGGTCCTGACCGATTTAATTTGGTAAGAAAACATGTTTTTCCAAGCAGAAGCATAGTGTAATCCTCCTGTGAGTAAAACAGGCATAGTAAAACAAATGTGGCGTACGGAAACGCAGAAAGAGGACCTACCCATCTCCCCCCCCCCGACCCATATGGTTCACATAAATCTCCACAGTCAAAGATGCTGGCGCAGTCCCACCTTGGTTCTTACCGACTGAAGGGGGTTGGAACAGGGCGGGGCCTATGCAAGGTACAGCCTGCAGCTATACAATGGGAGTTTCCTGCATTACACCTTCAGATGCACTTGTACCATGTAGTTAGCACGTTCAAATGAATGATAACTTAATGATGATGTTCACCTGGTTATTGTACATGGCTGTTGTGGATGTTACCCTATACGTTGTACAATGCCTACATGTACTTGTACCTTTTGGTTTTCTATGGGGTATTAAAATCACAAATTCTTTTGTTAAATAAAACTATTAAACCAATAATTCTGAAATAAAAAAACAGGAGAATTTTACGACACATTCAACAACAAAAAAAAAAATCCCCTTTCTAAACTTAGGATATCTCCCTCTGCCCTTGCATATGATAATGTGGCATTGATTGCTGACTCAAGTTTATCTATGTCCAGCCTCAATTATGTACTTTAAATATTTTTCTGCTAAGTAACAGCTGTCTATGGGTGTGAAGTGCAGAAAAATACCTTCTAATCTCCTACGGTCGCCCCTTGAGTACTCACCTTACACTACTCATTACTACCCTCCTTCACATACTTCTTGTAATCTGCAATGACTAATTCCAAAGTAACATCCTCCTTATACTATTCAATGTTCTATAGCGGACGCCCAGGTACACTACTCTGCTGTACTCCTACTGTGGATACTCGAATACCCTAATCCTTACAATAAATCTTCTATATTGGATTTCTTTAGTACATTACTTAGCACACTAATACTAGCACTATAATACTACCCTTATTAGTACACTATTTATTTGCCTACTGTCAATAATCTAAATAACCACTTTCCAACACTAGACTTCAGAATTCTTGTACTTTCCCTAACAGACATTGTTTTCACAGGAGGTTCAACCTTTACAGCATGATCTTTGAATCGCTTTTGGATACAAACTTGTGACTCATTTTTCCATTTTACCCAATGCCTAATGACCAAACTTTTCCTTTGGGCCCCCTGCTAGCTAGTCTCTATCCCTCACATGGCCAACACACATACTGTAACTTTCTCACCTCTGACCCAAGAATGTGAAAGGCTCTGGACAATCCAGAACCAAGCTGAGAACAGTCCTTGCTTGTTTTGGATCAGCAGGTAGCAGGACAAACAGCCATCCTAATGACGCCCCACCCCCTTCCAAAAAAGAAACTGTAAGAACAGAAGGCTTTTCACAAAATGAAACACAGGAAAGTGATTGTTTCCTCTTGATTACGACTCTCCTGTCTCCCTGAGCAGGGATCCAGATCAGACAGTTTGCCAGTACAAATTACAGTGTCCTGTTTTGGTTAAGGAGGCTGATTTAACAGGTGGCTTGCAGAACCGAAACGCCTAATGCTACAGGACAGTCATTGAGTTCTTGCCAGTAAGCGTAAGGCTTTCACTTTAACCTTACTTAGGGACGGGCACTAGATTTCACTTATTATTACAGATAGACAGTTATGACTTGCAAAGCACGTTACACAATATTTTTAGACTTCCAAGGTGGCACACAAAACATAGGAATACTTTTTTAAATATAAAATTCATTATCATTTTGTATGGAGTGTAGGAATAGGGATCTGTACCCGTGTCTGGAAGGTTGTGGGTTCAAACCCCATAGCCAGTAATTATATCTCTCAGGGATGCAGGCTGACCCTGCTCTCTGACCCCAAGCTTTCCTCACCTGCATGGTACATGTTAGACTAGGTAGTCATTAAACCCTATGTCAAATTGATATCTTACTTTGTAAAATACCTCAGTACTATTACAAAGTGCAATATCATGGACAAACACAAAATCGATATAATTCTACAAATTATCGTGACACATTGTGTGGTGGATATGGGCCAGCTTTTGTGTTTCCATGACAATTAGAAACCGGCCCTATGCCCAGTGACTCTTCAATTAATGAAGCCCCTGATTGGATTAAGTCACTTTTTAGGGTTTTAAGTGGGGTCAGCTCAATGGATGTGAGCCCACGGGGGGAGACACTGGGGGAAGGGAAATGTTGGCTCTGTGTGATAGCTTTTGGTTCTATTTTGTCGTGTTTAGGGTTTCTTCCACAAGCCTTCAGTAAAAGGGAACACGGCCTGATTTTATATTTGAATTTTGGAAAATTTAAACCTCCAAACCAACAACCTGCAATCGCAGTATTATGTCACATTAAAATTCAGCATTCCGTACAATTTAAATTTATGCTGTTAGCAATATAGCATATGCATCTGTATTGCACCCTTAGAAACCTCATGGAATTATTATGAAATCTCACTGCAGGATACTCTGCTTGGGATCAGTATCGTCTAGACTGACTAGACGACTTGATCTGGCCAGGATGAATGATATGCTTTTTAAACTCTTCGTGAACTATCAAACCTTTAGATTTTTTACAAATAAGAAGTTATATAAAGATATAAATGGATCGGTTGCTCAAAAACCATAAAAAACGAGATTCACTGCAGGGACAGAGTACGAAGGTTCTTGCACAGCTGTGTCGCTGCGAGGCATTGCTAAGGTGAAGTCGATAAAATGGAGCTCAGGTGACGGAATTAGCCAACGGTCATGTGACTAGTAAAAAAAACAGCAACAGGAATTCAATTTTTTTTTTTTGGTGTAATTTGGAGTTTAATTTTTTGGGCAGGTATGATCAAGGAACCACTTAGGGTGCAAAAGAAAATAGTAGGCAATTAAAAAATAACAACTGGCCTGGTTTGTTGCATGGTCGCATTCTTCAATTCATAAGCAAACGGTAAATGAAAGCTGAGAAAATAAAGAAAAAAACGTCTTGTGGGCCATTCTGGTGACATGGCGATCAGTCACAAATGGATACACACGCATACATTTTTACTAGTAAATAATGATGCCGGGTCTAGTTTGTCTCTCTCCATTTGTGACTGTACAAGCAAGTGACAGTCGAATTTCCCTTAAATTGTCATCTGATTATGACATAATGAAATCTGTGTACAAAGTAAAGACAATTCCACATACTAATGGTAATAAGCATGTCCAGCATGAGTCACATGCAGACTCCACACACATGGAGTCAAGGCGGAGACTCAAACAGAGTCCTAGAGGTGTGAGGCAACGGTGCTAACCAGTGTGCCACCCCATGAATAAACAGCAAAGTATATATTTTTTATGAGATAAAACCCTCATATTGTTCATTAATTCAATTTTTCTACTGATGCCAACTCAACTGCCAATAAAAACAAAGGCGTAAAATTCAATGTGTACTTATTTCAGCACATGCACAAGTCACATTTGAGTGATACTTTCAAGAATCATACTGGGCTGCATTATTACAAGAGCATAATAAATTATATGATTTTAAAGGTCATTCTTCACAAATGCCATTACAGGATATAATATTCTCATATACGGGAGTCACTGTAAGGGATTCCTGGAAACCTGAATTCTATAAATGCATATTTTGCAATGGTGCTCAACACAACACTAATTAAGGCTGCCTCTGTACATAGTTAGATTCTTTCCAGGAAACAGACATTGCCGTTCTCTACATAGTATAAGATAAGTAATTATTTCTGGCAAAGGGTTCTTCCTCCATGTGCTTTTTTTTTATCCTGTTGCCGCGGTCAGGTTGACAAATTTAACGTAAAACTGAAATGTTAGTGAAACATATCAGAGGATAGGGCAGATAAATGCCTGTTTTGTACAGACTCTCATCCCCAGTAATGGTGGTGACCTCAAATTGACTTCAACATGCTTGTCTTTTAAAATGCTCATATCAAACTCATCGGAGACCACAGGCTGAACTATGCCGACCTGTGGAATAACTCCTCTTGCAGAACTGAGCGATGACACATACCTTAACGTGAACACTTCCATTTCTTTCCATGAAAAATGCCTTCCTACAAAAAAAAAACACTGTGTTCTCACCGGCCAGGTCGTACATGCAGATGGAGGAACAGAATGGCACACATACAAGGCATCTGTAAGTTAAATGTTCTGCACAAACACAATCCTTTTCTCACCTAAACAAAATGCTGCTTCAGCCAGAACTTTAAAGTATCCCGTGGAAATCAATTGCTTGGATAAACACTGACATCGTTGACCACTACTATATAATACACCTGCGCCGTTAAACTAGAAAGCTTAAGACAGGGGTCTTCTTCACAAGTATCTGTGCAGAAATAAAACAGTTGAATCCTGGGAACTATATATAGGCTTTCATCGACATATGATTTATCATGAGCAGTTACACTAGGAAATCAGGTCATAAACAGTGAAAAAAAGCATTATCTCTCTCTGTGACAGCAGCTCACATGGCGTAAGATCGGCTCCCTAAAATAATGTTGACAAAAGTATAAAAAAAAAACAAGTTCACTTGTGATTTGACCAAAGGCATCGTTCCTTCCTTGTGAGAGTACTCTTACAAATCCTGACTAAAGGTAAAGAACGATCACACTGGATTTTCAAATATTTAAAAATACAGAGATTTCTGTTCAACCTATATTTGAGCTACATTGTTTTCCATAGGATTAAAGGTTAATGATGGCTGAAAAACAATAGCAAATGATTCAACTTTCCTTTCGACACATGGAAAACTTCCTGTGAGGAAATAATTTCTGTTGGGTTTGGCTACGTAAGCCAAAGTCTTGGAAACGAAGGGATACAGATTAGCCTTAAGGTGAGAGAGCAACACAGTGGCCTAAAGAAATGCAGTGATTCCTCCCTCACAATGCCAGGTCACAGCCCAATAGGTGGGAATCGTGTCATTCACATTCTGTCACTGCCTTACTTCCTGACGACAGCTGCACACACAAATGCACATTGATTTACTGCGACCACGTAACCGACTGAAGTTGTTGAAACCACCCAACTCACGCAGGCTGCTGACCAAGCATCTCTTCTTCAGTTAACTTAAGGGATGTTCTGTCCTCCACTACCATCACCACCACCATCATCACCAATCTATCCCAGTCTTAACTCTCAAGGGCACGCCGATTTCCACGCACATCAACACCCAACTGTTTCATTTACTTTCACGGACATGCTGCCTCCTCTCCACACACCCAAGGTATCTCCTTTCATATGTGAAACACAGCTCCTGACCTACACACATGCGGCATAGAGATCTGCTAACTCGCAATATATTTAGTGCTCGCTGTCTCGTAAACTTCCTAAACAAGCTCGAAGTTCATTAGTATGTTTTATTCTGTATACACCGGATTAATGATTTCAGGCTTTAAAACGGTTCATCCTAAACTGAGAATACCGTTAAGACGTTGGTTTTCATATCAGATTTGATGAATACCGTTTAATTAACGTCCTGTTTACTCTCTGACATCTTTTTAAATAAACTGGCATTGTCCAACATTAAGGCAATTCCAATTATTTGCTGTACCGGCAAACAACCTACCGTTTTCTACACGAAACAATTAAAAGTTGGCACAAACCGACAACGCCTATAAGAAAATACCGTAACTCACCGTGAGACACCCAGAAGTTGACCAGATAGCTGGTTGATTTCTCCCCATAAAACAGAAAAATAAGCAAAAAGTGAAACACTATAGGGTTATAAATGGATACGGGCGGTACTGAAAGCAGGGATCCGCACAAGTTGGAAATAAATTAGGCTCTAGATCGTCGTTTTTCCCCTGGCTAACATGCAGCAGATCCCTGCACTGCCCCACCGTACAGTACCATACAGTACACCCATGCCGACATTTACATATGTCCTTTACCTCCCTGCCGTAAGTGAGCAGCCGCAGCCAGCCGGCCGGTCCTCCTCTACGATGCACCCAGCCGCAAAAAAGCCTCCAAGTCTAAAAGTAAAGGAAAAATATGCCCGTCCCTGGCTTGCTGCAGAGCAAGTTTAAGGGGCGCCGCGTTAAGCGTTTGCAGATGCGGCGTGCGCGTTTCAACCCAAGCGAATACGCTCATCCCCCGATCAGATCCCCATCCCGCCCTACCCACACCTCCTAAGAAAAAGGAGAGAGAAAAAAACGAGCCTAATTCTGCACATCGAGGATTTAACGAGTCCTCCTCTGCGGCGGTAGGTGCACATGGGAAGATGACAAACGGGGCTTTTGCATATAGCTACCTTGAGGATGCACAGCGCAGCGGTCTTGCAGATCTCCGCACTCAGCTCAGGCGGCTGAGAGCACTGTGCACAGCCCCCGCCGATCATGACTATTAAAGGAGTCAGCTGGGAAAAAAGGGGCACGGAGACGTGCGGAGTTTCCTCCCTCTGCACCGTTAGGAATGGCTCCTCTCAACGTGGGGGAGAAGTTGCTGAACGGGGTGCGTCATGCGTAGTGCGGGGTGCTCCGCACTCTTACAGTATCTACCGTGATTGCAATATGACCATTAAACGAGAGTACGAGGAAGGGGAGCGGTACAGCACCGCACTCCAATTCTGATTGGTGCCTCGCGTGCTCCTCAAAAATACCTACAGCATCTCATTACATCCCCGTATTCAATTTATAAATATAATAAATTATCAATATCTTAAACATAATGTGTAATATTGTTGTTCATTTCGACCAATTGCCGTAAACGTAAAGAGAGTGCTTTAGTTTCAATCCATGGCCATTGATGTTATATTGCTTTTTGAAAACAACTCGTGACTTTAAACATTCCCCACAACGGTGAATTTAATACTTTCAAAGCAACTACAGGTTTAGAAACGCATTGGGCCTATATTTACTCACGTACATATATACACAATACCTGCATGTTTTTACTGATAAATGCTAACAGATGGAAACTTGTTCTCCGTTTGTACCACTCCATAGAACAGAAGAAACAAATGCTTTCACAATATTGACACAGATGTTACGTATCACTAAATCCCAAGAAAAAGTCGGTGCATTAATTTTCTGTTCCTTGACTCCAGCATTCCTAAAATGGAAATCATTTTAGCAGTGGTCATGTCTTATACCAACGATGTTTAATGTTTATTATTCACGGCAGTTTGCATTTTGTCAGCTGTTCACGTATTATCCCTGAAAATATTTTACGTATTAGCAAAAGCTTCGGTATATTTTAATTTATCTATGTGATGCGTATCTGTTTCCTGAAAACCAAACAATTGCTTATGTCTGCAGCTGAAACGTGTCCTGTTCTTGTTATGCTCGTATTCAAAACAGCTATGAGGAAAGTTATAGATGTGAATTGAGAGGCGGGAGTACTATAGAGCACGCCTCGCTGATACTGTACCAAATGGAGCCCTTGCGAATAATTAGCCAAATATAAATTATCCTGAAACACCGCATTTGCTCGGCTCAGAAGGCAATTGCTGTATGAGTTTTGAAAGCATTATTTTTTGTATACCAATAAATTATGTCCCATCAGTAATGTAAATTCGGTTGTTGTTGCTTTTAATGTGGCACTCTGCACAGAATTACCATACATTACCTTACAGTATCACGGCATCCTCACACCTCCTGGGCTGTGGGTTTGAATCCCGTCCCTGGCTTTGTGTGTGTGGGATATGAATGTGTTTCCTCCCACAGTCCAAAGATACGTGATACAGACGAATTTCCCTTAATGTGTGTCTCCTGTGATTGACTGGCATCCCATCCCGAATTTATCCTGCCTGGGATAGGCACCAGGAACACAATGACCTTGTCTAGGATATTCAGCTATGGAAGATGGACTGAGGACACAACACAAGTCAAAATATTAACATTTGAAGTATGATGACCTAAAACTTCAGAGGGCTCTTTAGTCAAGGTTATGCATTTGTATATTAAGTAGAGATATTTGTCCAAAACAATATACCAGTCGAAGGAGTTTGATGTCAGGGGGCAGGGTCAACCAGCATCCCTAGAGAAACTGGAGTTAAGCACTTTGCTTGGGCAGACACGGGATCCAAACCAACACCCTTCTGAATGAAAGCATCTAGAGGACTGGAAATTTAATTAATTAAAAGGAACACATAGCACAGTGGAGTTCTGTGTCTGTACTGGGCTTAGTAACCCTGGGGCTTTGAACAACCAGTAATACACTAGTTCTCATCCCTATAGTGAAATGTTTAGGCAGAGACCGGTAGCAAAGGGAAGAGTTTATATGTATGGATTCCGTGTCACTGGACTGGCTCTATGTGCCCTTTTTTATATGTTTAATTCACTGACTAACTGTGGTTTTCCAAAGCAATGGAACCCATATGTGTTTGTGATTTTAGATAGACCACCCAGATACCATATTCTCTGTATTTATTTGTTGGAGACTAAGATTTCATTTAAAGTAAGTGCTTACCAGACACTTTCTTGCCTAAAGTGACTTGCACAGTTTATAATTTATACAGTTGCACAGATGAATTTTAAGTCGAGCTCTTAAACCACCATGCTTCTTACTAAGATCCCAATGCTCCACATTTACCTGCCCAGTAATTGCACCAGCGATGCTCGAATTGGACAATTTTTCAGGTGCGTGCATCACGAACATAACATCTGCACAGGAGCATACAATCAAGGAGGTCTGGTACATAAAACACACTCATATCCCATAGTCGCTTATCCAGTACAGGTTTGAAGGGAGCCCATGCTGGTAAGCACAGAGCATAGGATTGCATAGACGGGACACCAGTCCATGTCAGGGCACATACTCACATACAAACTAGAGTCACCAGATGGCCTCTGGAAGGGTATTGGGACACTCAGTGGAAATCCCATGCAGACACAGACTGAAGAAGCAAATATCACACACACAGAGGCACAGGCAAGAACAAGACACACAAGCCTGGAGGTGTGACGTCTCAGTGCAAACCAGGGAGCCACCATGCCCCCAACATAGGACTCAAAACATTACAAAGGTCACTTAAAAAAAGCACCAGTGAAGACCAACGACTGAGAGGAAAAAATAACAGAATATAAAGATCTTCATCCATCATGTAAAGAACACCTCTTTGAGGGATTATACGTTTTTCATAATTTTTTTAGCAGATGCTTTGATCCAAAGTAACATACATTATTTCTTTTTTGAACCTGTTTAAGGACCCAACAGTAAAATCACGTAGCTATTGCTGGGCCTTGAACCAACAACCACCCACTTACAGGCACCGCAATCTAACCAACCATACCATTCACATACCTATTCCATATGCCTCACGCTAGATGCTTTTCCAGTTCCAGACGTGTGACTCTCCGCAGATGTGCTCAAGATGTGTTTCAACCCAAGACAGTGTTTTCCAACTCTAGTATTTTCCTTGGTCACATAGGCAACACAGGTTCACAACCTGACACCAGAAACAGTCTGTTCTTGGTCTGTGATTTACTCACGGGATCAAAGAACTAGAAAACATGTTCTCACGTAAGATCTCTTTCCTCAGGAAAAAACAATGAAATATTAGGAAAAACAGCACGCAGTTGAATTGAAAACGCACCGCTGAGTGAATTGAGGAAAAAAATGCCCCACGCAAAAGCAAAATGAGTGTGTCAGGAATTGACTTGCTAAGTCCACGCCCCCTCAGATTTGGCCCTAATGGCTGCCTGTGTTGTCTAATACAGTGTTTCTCAACCCAGTCCTTCCCAAACAGAACATTTTTTCTCCATCCCAGCTGCCAACACACCTGTACCACATATTTGGTGCTCTTGGTTAGCCGAGAGCTGGGAGGGAGAAAAAATGTGGACTGGGTTGAATCAATGTCACTAAGGTCACATGTTTGTGGGCTTTGGATCGCATGTCAGTATCAATGGCTAGACTGGGTAATAGCACAAGGTTGCGTGAATAGCATGGTGATTAGCATCTCTGCTATGCTAATTCAAGGTACTGCTAACTTTTAGAAGTAATTGCTGAGGTGGGCTGCTTTAAGAAGCACATGGGCACCATCTCCGCATGGTGAGAAGCCATCTCTGCTCCAGAAAATAACGGCCTAATTACCAGACGTGGCACTATGCTGCCCGTGACCAATTATAGAAGCACAGGGCCACATATGTAGTACTGCCCCCTCTGGCACCCACTGTCCAGGTCACCAGGCAGATCAAGGGCCCCCGCGGCCTGGCAGGTGGTGTCCTCAAAACACACGCAACATCCCCCACCCTCCCCACCACCCCCTGCTCGGCTGCATGCATAGCTGTCCGTTATAAAGACCTACATATGTTTCGAAAACACCCCCCCAAGCAATCAACATATGCTTGAAGTAACTTAACATGATTTCCAATGGACTTAAATATTAAGAAAGGAAAATTCTACATTAATCAGCAGCTCGTTCCATTGATGACAGATTTTTTTGTGCTGGTTCTTATTAATCAAACAGAGCAGCAGCTGTGGCAAAAACACAACAAAATAAAATCTCAGGCACAACGATGCAGCCTATGACAGATAATAGTTTATATTTTAGCGCCTCATATCAAAGTATGAAGTTTAAAAGTATAAAATGCCAAAGGGATGCAAGAGGGTGTGGATTCAATGTCTGTTACCTCACTGGTATTTTCACTCGAGCAATTCCTAATTAATTATGTCCAGTTCCCACCATGCCAGCTATCACAGGCCTCTGGAGGGCGCAGAGGGAACCTGCTGGCCCCTCGGGGCCCGAAACGCAACAAACGCTCCAGCTGCACATTCCTCCCTGGCTTGATCAGACCCAAACACCTTGAAAACCAAAAACAAACCGCTGTATTTCATGAGCTTAACTCCATTCCCTCCATGACCAATCAATTCAGGGCCGAGAAGAACTTTCTGGAAGAAACCAGATTACGACGTCAGATCTAGAGAAAGCCAAATGGAGCATTTCTAAGGAGAATTCTCGCTGGGTGTAAAATGAGATGGATTGAAAACAAACTTTAATGGTATAGTGTGATGACAGCATTGTGTTTAAGTAGTATAAAAGCAAAGCATTCTGAATGAGCAAACCATCCATTAAAAACAGACAAGACCGTCTATGAAGAAATATAATCTCACTCCTCTATTTGGAGGTTTGTTCACTTGACCCCAGAATTGCTATTGTGAGTCTGGGCTTGAAGGGGACGTAAAGAAAGTGAGTTAAACCACAGGTTCATGTCTCAATGTGCAGATCCCAGCTCTGTTTTCTCTGCTCTTTCTCCTATCTATTGTACTATAATATGACTTTGTTACCGTTACATAAAATCCGCTAAGTGCCCTTAATCTGTGTGAGCTGGGATAAGGCATTATTTCCAGACACAGTATGTCCTGCAGAAGGTCCACTAAAGGGCGTCCAGGCCTGGCAACTCTGGGGAAGG
The DNA here is from genome assembly GCF_023856365.1 of Brienomyrus brachyistius. Lineage (NCBI taxonomy): Eukaryota > Metazoa > Chordata > Actinopteri > Osteoglossiformes > Mormyridae > Brienomyrus > Brienomyrus brachyistius. The sequence goes on along the minus strand of NC_064533.1, from coordinate 20,548,253 downwards.
AGATGAGGAAAGTGCCGGAGTGGGGAGGGGGGTTCAGACACACAAGTCTGGCGTTATTTCATCGGCTGTACAGAGGACCCGGTGACTAGTGATGTCATCTCACAGGGCACGGGCTGGCACTAGCGAATCACGGTCAAGAGAGAGGAGCAGACTGCTCTCAGTCCTTATCAACATACTGACGCATGACGTTATAACACATGTCTGCCACTGGGGGTGGTATTGCAGAAAGACAGTGAGGACCACACCAGATGGGAGCCAAGTCTGCAATACTGCACGGCCTGTTATTGGAAGGTCGCCAGTTCAAATCCTGGGGTCGTCAGAATGAATTCTTTGTTGGGCCCTTGAGAAAGTCCCTTAACCTTCAGTTTTTCCAGGGACTTGCTGCCCCCGCTGTCTCAGTAATGTACATCACTTTGGATAAAAGCGTGCTCAAAATAAATAAAATAAAATGGAGGGTGCTGGCTGGCACCCTATCCTGGGTTATTCCCTGCCTTGTGCCCATAGTCCCTGGGATAGGATCCAGACCCCTCTGTGACCCTGAATAGGACAAGTGATTACAGAGAATGGATGGATGGATGGATGGATGGATGGATGGATGGATGGATGGAGTGTGGGGGACAGGGTTTACACACAAATACCTAACTCACTCCCTGCACCAATTTGCAATTAAGGGTCCAGGTTACCGGACCTTCTGCTCTTCAGGAGCCTAGTTCAAACAGGCATGATGGACACACACCACCAACATCTTTCCGCTACATCAGCCACAAGAGAGTGTCCCCCGGTCTGCTCCAAAACTGAAGTGAGGAGAACCGGACTGCTCCAGTAGAGACTTATCGACCCTGGTCGATAAGAGCATCGCCTATTAAATGACATCAAACTTTGCCTGGATTCACTTCAGCTGTAACAATAAGGAACACTGTCCAGTATAGGTGGTGAGGTGTAGGGGACAAAGACTGAATAGAGCAAGTTATACCACAACACTAACTGGAGAAGCAGTCGACGACACCACCATCTCCATCCTTGTGATTTCAGCTCCGATCCCCCGGTGCCCTTCTTGCCTTGAATGCTGGCATTGTGTACTGTATCAGAGTCTCACACGCACAAGGAGACAGCGGGGACCTCATCCTGCTCTGTGTGTGTGTGTGTGTGTGTGTGCGTGTGCATGCTGCCACAACAACAACGCATTCACCAAGGACGAACACCCCCATGACTACTCAAAGTTCAACAGTGCTGAAAAACTCTCCCCCTCTTTCAAATCAAGAATCTGGACATTTTACGACAGCTGGCTAAAATCGACCCATGACTCCCTACTCCTTCTATCAACTCCTTCAGAGGGACCACAGCCCTCCTGCAGCAGGCATTTTTTGAAATAAGTAGCCACTAGAAATGAATTATGGCCCTGATCTGCTCCAAGGGAGTAACAATCATCTGTCACCATTGCTTCCAACATAAACATTTGACTCTTTTCAAAGCCTATGAGGGGATTGGTAAGACATGTTTTTCTAGAATTCCTGCTTCACACAGCAGCCCCTGTGTGCATCGTCAGAACCTGGATGCGGCTAATTAGAGAGCCTTCCGGCCAAATGACTGTTCGACCGCCATCCCATGGCACCGTGGAATGTTCCCCCGGGCCGGATGCCACACTTCTACTTAAATATTTACTTTGCCGTTTGGGAGTAAGCGGCCGATTTGACACCAAGGTAGTTCCAGTCAAGGAGGCCCTGCCACGAGCATGCCAGCCACAGGGTGGTCTTCTCCAAGCCGGGGCGAGGCGCCCCCTGCCTGGAGGATAGGGAGCCCCCCCCCAACCCATATACACAGTTTGAAAGGGAAACATTTTGATTAGGCCGTTCCCAAATGCCGTGCGGGTTCTTATGTCATCCAGATATTTTTACTCTTCATCCTTGCAGCCTCGGGAGGGGTTCCTTTGGGGACGAGAGGTGGACTCAGCTTAAAATGAATCACGCGTGAGCCTGTTGTGTTTTCTACATCAAATCTCTCCCCGGAATCCACGCTTTCCAGATGCTACTCTTGTTATGCACTTTGGAATCGGGTTGCAGCGGGAATCCGGAACCACCTACCTGGAATTTTAGTAGTTCCATAAAAGAGCATCAGGGGAAAGGAAAGAGGGACAGGACTGAACCATGGAGCGTCCCCCGTCCATTTCACTGCCCGTTGGTTGAAAATAGTGAGACATGGCAGGCAAAGTTCATGTAAGAACGTTCATGTGGCTTTGATTCATTTTTTTTAAGGGAGATCTATTCATTTCTCCAGTCTATGGAACATTCTGGAAAATGTTCTACAAAACACATTTCACATGTTTTACAGATTGTTCCCTCTCGCGTTCCCAGACTCTTGCTGGAGCTACTCTGCAGCGCAGTCAGCCTCAAGCAGAATCAGGATTTTATCCCATTCAATCAAGGAGAGACTCATTCACAAAAGCTTTAATAGCAGAACATCTAAGAAAAGGAAAAAAAAAAACCTTCTGCGTTAAACAATCCAAACAACAACCTACAACTTTATCCTGGATAAACGCAGTTCATGCAGAACTCCAAGCTGCACTATCCAGAGATGAGGTATGACCGCCCTTTCCACAGTTTCCAGATACAGTTTCCCTTTGAGATTAGCAGGAATGTCTGTAAGGTTATGCCTGCCTGCTTCAGCTGGGGTGCAATCCAGACCGGCCTTGCCTGCCCCCACTGACACCCACTCCCACAACGTGTCTGTCAGAACATCAGGGAGTCTTGTAGGGGTTCGTAAGGCTGCTGGCCAGCTCTGATAGTACATGTCGAGGTTTTATTTTTTTTCCCTACTCATTACCAGATGAACAATAAACAAAGTCATCAAATGACAAGATTCCCCTCCGGGGAGAGAGCATGTTTGTCGAGGAGACGGCGGCTGCCTCCCATATTGGCCACGCACTGAGAAACGCTGCAGGGTCGCGAGGAGGGGACTTATCTCAGCATGTGCTCCCTGCAGCAAAAAATAAAAATGGAAACTGAAAATAAAACTGAAAATAAAAGTGTGATCAAACTCAGGGTCTCCTCTACCTTCCACTGTAAGGAGCACTGAGCTGCTGTTTGGCAGGGCCTTGCAAAGAGGGCCCTCCTTGGGGAACGAGGCGTCACAGCATTTTGCAGTGCAGGTCATGTGACAGTACATTTCTGGTACAGAAAGGCTACAGTTCGAGCGAAGCTCGGCAACCTGTTCGACATTTCGGTGTTCTGGACGCCATGACAACGAGCCACACGGCCCAGAAAATCCAGCTCAGTGCTGCTCCTGTCATATTTACTTGTATGTTCAGATGTTTTCCCTGTAAAATGAGACTGTACAGTACCACCTATCCCATAACATACCAGCTGGGTAAAAGTAGCCGCGAAGGAACCTTTGATTTATAAAGTGGATTTTTGTTGAGTTGGCCTTTTTTTCTTCCTAATACATTAACACGCAGACATTTTATTAAACCCCAAAGGAATTATATATTATTATACATCACCTGTATGAAGGACACAGATGGTTCTCGCAACATCACACTGACTGAGATACTTGCTTCCACAGAAGGTGGGATCTAACATCTGGGTCTGCTGTTACCAATTCTGATTTTGGGGGGAATGGTGTCCTCATCCACTTAACTGAAGGGGGAATGTGCTGTTTCAGAGCTGGTCTTTGGGTGGGCGGGTCCACAGGATTCAGCTGAGAGTTTGAAAACAGGAAAACGAGATCAGAGAGGCGGAAATGCAGGGGCCACTGGCTGTATGCAGCAAAACATGCAGCTCATGTCTCCAGGATGAGCTGAAGACGTTGGTCGTTTCCTGCTCTTATATCAATCTACTGTCTCCCACAGAACGAGTTAAATCAAAGAAACTCTAAAGATATTTAAAACTTATTACCAACAATACTGTGACTGACTTATGTTAAGGTTACAAATTTTTCAACTATTGATTGACACATAAACCCTTTTGGAATTCCAGTTCTGTTCTTAGGAAGTGTTAATAATTAAATATAAATTTTTGGATAAGGCAGTGGTCGCACATCCACCCACGTGATGCTCAAATGATATAAACTGAGCTCAGGTAATTTTTCATGGCTTTTCTGATGGGCTGAATGCTATGAACACACAGGTTTGTAATTACATCTTTGTGGGGACTCTCCATTCATTTCTATTGAGAAAACCCTAATCCCAACATGACAAACCATAAGTAACCAAACAAAATACGAGACTTTTGGCATTCATAGTTTTTGATTACAGTCTCAGATTTTTACAAAATCAAGGTTATCCTTGTGGGGATCAAAAAATTGTTACAGGTTTTTATCACATTGTGGGGAAATATGGTCCCAACGGTGTAATAATCACAGAAACCCACGCATGCACACACACTCACACACAAACACACGCACGAGACATGGAACTGCCAGCAGGGGAAATGCTATCAGGGACAGAGAAGTGAGCGGCTCACATCACCCGCACACGGTGTGGGGGACTCATGAGCTGCTCACCCAGATAACCGCTTTCAGGGCTGTACGCCCCAGATTAAGGCCCCCGGTAGAAACTTGCTCATTCTGAAGCCATTTCCTCGGCAGTCCTCAGCTGGCTCAATCCCATGTACTCACCTATATCCTGACAGGACCGGCCTATGATATAGATGTAATATATATGTGATATTCCTTTGAGGGAGGGGCATGAAGGCATGGGATGGACTTGTTAACAGACACTAGAGGCACTGGTGAGGCTTCCCACCAACACCCCTCATCAAACACTTGCAGAACCATCCTGCACAGGCCGGGGGGGGCCCTGCTTCTCCCCACGTGGGCCTGGTCAGGCTTCCCATCAAATGAGGAGGCTGCCCGCTCCCCACCTGACCAAGGTTCACACAGGGTCAGCCCAAGTCATAAGTGAACTGATAGCTGCTTAGAGTGCAGCGACCACCAGGGGGCACCCCCTCATCTGATCAGCCTGTCAGAAAGGGCAGGAAGGCGACAGGTTCATCAGATTTTGCTTTGAGCCCTGGAAAGGTGTTGGGCTGGACCTGGCTTCATGTTCCACAGGAGACCCAAAATCTCGCCACACTGCTGTAGATGCTTTTGGTGGGGAAAAGAGGGCAGACGGTGTGGTACTTGAAGGAGGGGGCTACTCTGCTACTGTACATTCTTACCCCCCCCCAGCCCCCAGGCTTTTAATTACATCTGGGTCTGACACTGGAAATGGAAGGGTTGGAAAATTCCAGAACACTAAGATAACTTCACTCCTGGGCTCTTTCCCCAAATTAAAGGCATGTGTGGAATTTTGTACCAGACACTGATGGGGGTTTGGGGGGGGTGAATGGAACGTTATCTGTCACCCCCACCCCCCATTACTCCAAAAGCAGAAATGCATTGTGGGATACAGCCCTGACTGCACATACCCCAAATGCCGATTTAATCAAAAGAAAATAAAAGTGGTGGTGGTGGGGGACCGGGGGGTGGGGGCGGTGGGAATTCATGGTGGGATTGGGCCGTTCAAATGTTCATTGTGACATGAAGCGATCCCTTCTGGGGCCCCGCGATCAGAAACTACTGCCTGGAGCTGGACCAGCGCAGGGAGAACTTGCACCTTATCCACTGGACTGTGACTGCTGGTCTGCTCTTCTATCTGTCAAGGCCCAGGCGCTTAGGAAGACAGGCCTCGTTAGCAACCGCTGGAGAGGAGCCTCCAAGCAGCAGAGATTAACCAGTGACTGCATCAATTCAACAATCAAGTTTGCATGTTCATGAAAGTCTGGATGAACTTCCCAAGTGAATCAGGGGTACAGTGACACCCCAAATGTTGACAGAATGTGTCAAGACAACATATATATACACAAACACCATCCGGTTGATCCTCTTCTGCTATTTTGTTGCCGTGCCAACATTTAATGTTGCTTTCTAGAGGCCTTGTTGGGAACCCACGTCCAAATGCGTGGACACCTGTATGTGGCGTGAGCTGTGCTGGAATGTCAGACAGCAAACTGGAAAAATATTAACAATGAATTTGGAGAACATATTCCACTAACGTGATAATGGACTTTCTGGTCAAATCACACAGCTTTACTCGGGCCCATCTTGACTCGAAAGCATTAGCTAGTGGGGATTAATCCCCAGCAACACTGCATAAGCAATCCCATTGGAAACCCGAAGATGCACCACATCAGTGCCATATGGAAGCAATACTCACAAGTCAATATATTCTATATGGTCAACAGAATGTGGGCACCCCTATTATTCAGAGGAATTGCCTAATCAAACCAAAGCATTGCTGACACAGGCGTATAAATACCAGAGGTGGAAATTTCAGGTCCAAAGAGTACAAATCCAGACCAAGATTTTATTTCAACCAACCAACTGAGTATAAAAAGAGTCACATTCACATAATACTCAACTGGTTGGATGAAATAAAATCATGGTGTGGATTTGTACTCTCTGGACCTGAAATCTCCACCTCTAATAATTGCGCACATAGTCATAGAATCTCCTGCGACATTAACAACAGAGTGGGTGGCTGTACAGGAGAGGTTAGTGACTTTCCACTATCCTGATGAGCAAATTGCAACAAGAAACAAGCGAGAATGACGGAACAAGTGGGCCGAGGCCTCTGATCCAGATGCTTTTTTTTTAAAAAACAAGTTACAACACGTCCCAGAACAGATGCGGTGAGACTCAGTGGAACAGCAGAACTGCAAGGAGTTTTGGGGGCTCTAGGACAGGTGGGCGGGGGGAAGCTGACCACTTAGCTCAGGGAGATTATTCTGTCTGGGGGGGGGGGGGATTAACATCCCCTGCATTCTGCCACAAAGTTCTTCTGAATTTGAGACTTAAATAACAAGAAAACCCACCTGGAATATAAAAACGATAAATAAAAAAACAAAGTCATAAGCCTGAAGTTAAGAGCAGCATGCCAAACACCCCCCACCCCTGCAGCACATACCAAAGGCTTAGGGAGACCCCCCTGCCTGTCAGATCTAAGTCACGGCCCTCAGGAGCAGCTGGCCGGGGTTAACCGGCACGGTACCAAAGTGCGTCTCATCGAATCAACATCCCTTTTCTTCAGAGAAGATGGGAATTTGGGGAACAAAAATTTTAAAATCCAGAGCTCAAGGGTTGGTGTTGCACGCCCCTTGTGGTGCCCCTGGGGCCCAGGGTTAAACTCAGGCCCTGATTCTACACCGGCAAACCAAACCGACAGAGCCAGTTCTACGGGAAACACAAAAACCCGCACAAGCTCATGTGTGTAATAGAGGAGACCCATAAGGCAGACGGGACCAGCAGAGGCAACTGCAGCCGCAAGGCGGAGCCTCCAAGGCATTCGGCCAGAGTTTACAACATGCAAACTTCATTTCCTTAAACAAAACCAAATCTAAACCATCTTTGTGAGGATGGCATATAAAACATTAACAACAAAATCAAACATGTCACAAAGTAGGTAATTAACAACCCTGTTTCAGCTGAGTGTTATCTGGCAGGCGTCACATGGAGCTCGTTTTACCCCATTAAACTTCCAGAGACAAAAACCGTGACCTTTACAGACGTCCTGTTGCAGACCTTCCTCCTGGCCAAAAGGGGGCGGCATAACGGGGTCTGTGCAGCACCATGAATGCAGAGACGCCATTGTGCTCCTCAAACCCCTTAGTCTACTAGGCCACCCTCTTACCCTCTACGTCTCTTTCAGAGTCAATCAAGTTCAAAGCTAAAAAAAAATTATTCTACTAACCACCATATTCCTACACTGGATACAGGATTACTCATAAAAAGATAGCATCGATTGCATTTCATAGGAAAAAGACTGCACTATGAAAGTTATTTCGGGAATTCCAATGTTACATGCGAGTAACAGAATGAAAGCACTAGCTGGAAAACAGTAAAAAACACTGTAAATTACTGGAATTCAAACGGTGCGCGGGAGTTCATGTATAGCTGAACTCACGTAGGGGGAGAGTGTAGGAATTAGATATAACGGGGCATTTAAAGGACAGAGATGGGGAGTTACAGGCAGCGTAGCACCACGGGGCCGCGTCCTGGCAGAGCTGCAGCTGGGATGTAGCCATCAGGGCAGACAGGGGTGGGAAGGCATCCAGCCCAGCCTGTGACACAAAGGCCCCCCAGTCCAGAGATCCCTGTGCCCCTTCCCAACATCCCACACTGGCTGATGGGGGCATCAGCTGAGCATCTGGCCTGGATTTCAGATCACACACACACAGACTGGGACCGGGGTCCTGTGCCACTAAGCCCCTGACACCAGACAGAACCAATCAAAATCTGAACCATGAACGGCCACATAAGCCACCCCGGTAGCAGATATTTACTTTCCTGCACCTGGCTTTGCTGTGGCCCATGCCAGCTTTACACAACAGCATAAATTACAGTCTTAATGATGCAAACTGCTCAAAAAAAATGGGCCGGGCACGTCCAGGAAGGCAGACGCCCTGAAATGCAGCCCGAAATCACAAATCACCAGCTACCCCTCATTTTAACAAGACAAAGAGCTGCGACAGAAACGTAGAAAACATGGACATACATAAGGACAAGACCTCAGAGCGTCTCAAACTATTACAGAACTGAATGCCATTTCAGACAGAGACCTCTTACGTTTGCTGTTATTTAATGTGACACCAGGGGGGGCCATGGTGGTTAACTGCAGGGTTTAAATTTCTGAAGAGTCAAGGATCGTTGTCAATACACTGCCCCCCCCCCAAGAGAGAGTGGTAGGGATATCCTCAATGGGGGCATTTTCATAATGACATCTACTTGGTGCCTAGGAAATGGAGAAAGCATCCATTCCTGGAACAATCACACGCTCAAACCTCACGCCACGTCTGCAAGTTGACAGTGCCACCATACTCTGCATGCTTATGGCCCGTGACCAGCCAAGAAACTCACCGCACAGACAAGGAAGAACCCATCATGCAACGGGGCTCACAGTCAAAGGCACACAGCTGCAGCCCTGCAGCAGTAACAAGACGGAAACAGAAGAGCCACCACAGCATGCAACTGAAACTGTCCCACGCAGGTTAGTGCCTGGCCTTCAACCACTTCTTTTTTTTTTTTTTTTTTATAAAAGGAGGCAGATCCAGACTGCATCATGGAGATGCATCAATTAAGGGGCGTGGTAAGAGCAAGGAATATTTCATATTTTTGCTCCACCAACAACGGAAGTGGAGGTAATGGATTCGCACAATGGCTTGGGGACAATTCGAGGAACTGAAAAGAGGAAGCCGCCGGAGACATGCACCCCCCCCCCATCTGTACACAGCACCTATTAAAGGTTATTAAACAAAAGTGAGCAGTGTTTGCGACTATATTTCTTATAATAGTATGCAGTATTTTATCTGGTAGCACAGAAAGGCTAATGGATATTTCCCTGAAGACCAAGCTGTACCAAACAGCTCCAGCCCAATTCCAGCACAAACTCAGATTGGATTTTCAAGTAGCCTTTTCTCCAACCCCCCACCAATGCTCACAAACCCAACACCTTCGCGAAATTCCTCACCCCTCCCAGAAGGAGTGAGCGCCAGCAGAAAGCTTTGAAAAAACAAACACGCTAGAGTTTGAGGTCCACGAGTAGTGGGTGTTCAGAATGCGCTGATCCATCTGGGATACTTGAAGCGGCGATAAAATACAGCACCCCGCCCCCCCCGCCTCTCCACCCGGGCAGGGCATGCAAACGATCCAACAAGAGGACCCAGGATGTATTGTTCCACTGACCCGAAATCTGGGGTGGGTGTGTTGTTTCTGGGGCAACTTCTTGGCAGCCGTCCCGCCATAGTGTAGCATCTGTTTGTCAGATCTCAGCACGGTTGGAGTGCTAAACACCAACACTGACCGAAACCTGAACATAGAGGCCTGTGGGTGAAGCCCAGGCTTGAGGGGTGTGTGTGTGTGTGTGGGGAGGTTAGAGTCAGGGGGCTGTTGGAGCAGAACAACCAGGGGCCCAGGGTCATGGCGCGGAAACCCACACTGCCCCCCAGGGACGAAGCTGTCAGCACAACAAGGAAACTGAATCAAACTGAATCACAACCACCCCCCCGGAAACAGAACGCTCACCCATGTAGAGCAGCTGCATTTGAGCTACCAAAGGACTGCACCAGGATCAATAAAGGGGAGGCACCAATGACCCCCCCCCCCACCCCTAAATTCATACATCCTAAAAACAAGACGCATTCGTTACTTGGCTGCAAGCTCCCAAGAAATTGAAACCAGACGTTAAGGACGGGGGAGGGGCGGTTAACTCATACGCTTCACCCCCACCCATCACCGCACCCTTGAGCCTCTCCCACCCCCACCTAGCTGAAAAAGGTTGTCAGGAATGTATTTCTCAATTCTCCATCCTCTGGGCGGAAATGCCCCTGCCATAGGCTCTGGGAATATCAGAGCCAAGGTCCAGCATTCCCGGATCGGCCTTCTGCGCGTGGGACCTGGGTGCCGGCTCACCTGCTTACTGAACACACGGGCACGTGAGAGACACCTCAGGCTCTCCTTCTGGGTCCTTCACACTGAACTGATGAAAACCACCACAAGCACATCCTTCAGACATTAACGTAGCTCATCTTCATAATTTGCACATTAGTGACACAACTGTAATAAAAACCTATTATTCCTTTATAACATTCCAATAAGCAAAATACAAATCTCCCATGATAAAGTGTGAGCATTCAGTTATAATTCTAAAACCACATCCAAATGTTTACAAAACAAATCTCCAAAGGCATGCTGCATGTGTAATGAGACGACCATAATTTCTCAGGATTTTTTTTAATATACACCTACATTAAAACTGGTGAGGCAAGACCCACCATAACAGGAAAATTCAATGCCTTTGGCAAAGTGTGCACTGTCCCTTTAAGAATGCCTCAGCGCCCTCTAGGTGGTCAAGGTGATGCCTGCCTCCCGGAGGCAGAATTCGGAGTGTCCCTGCCTTTAGATGCTGCCCTCTAGTGGGAATTTTATGAAGTGCTCCCCCCCTTAGCACTGGTCTTGCCAGTTCTCAAGGAATCCAGGAGGCCTTTAATCCTGGCGCTGGGGGCCTCCGCCCGACGTTTCTTGCTCTTCTTCCCCTTGCCGACAGCGTCGAGGGGCGCCAGCAGGGCTGCCAGGCCCCAGGGGGTGTCACAGCGGCTCTGCACCTCCGGCTGCTGGGCCAGCCAGGCGCTCTCCTGGCAGAGTGAGACAAAGCGCTGCAGCTGCGTGCCGTTGACGTTCTTGCTGACGTTCAGCGCTGGTTGGAAAGGGTTCTGGATGTGCAGCGGTGCTGCCTCCGGCTTGCCCTGCTCCTTCCCCTGATTGGACAGAAATGGGCCAATCAGGCCGTGTCAGTCCAGCACAGTATTCACTGCACAGCTAGCCTTAACAAGCATTCAATAATAATCAGAAGATTATTATTTAATCATGTACTATATATTGTGCTATACATACAGATTATATACAAAATTAAAATAAAGCAACCATCCAATCTACCTATTCAATACATCCATCCATTCATCCATATATCTAGTACAGAACTCTCATTACCGCTGTTACAGATACTGTATATTCATACACCATGTATACCATTGTACAGCTGTGCATTCACTATTTATTTATCAGACATATGTATCTTTCAGCTGTTTCTTGCATTTTCGCAGTATTTTACACTTCTGTATTAGATGCAAAACTGCATTTTGTGGTCTGAGTACTTGTACTCAGTTAATCGAGTTTTCATGCCACGTAAGAAGCTATATTCAGGGAGAAATGTGGACTACATATAAAAGTGTATAATTATTAAAAAATAAACAAATAAAAAACCAATGTAAAAACACACACAGATGGCAAAAACCAGACTGAGTACTTCTACAATGACAAAGGTGAATCTAGTAAAATTCAAATCTAAATGCTTAGTCCACTTAAATATGGCAGACGGCTGAACAGACAGCTACTTCAATCCCCTTCCAGAGTCCCAGAACACCAGCTAGGCAAATGTGTGTCTCCGTTAGTGTGCAACAGTGTCTGTGTGAATGATTGTGCCATGCGAGAGACTTACATCCTATTGAAGGTGTCCACTGTCCACCCCGGACCGGATAAGACAGTATGGAAGTTACACGGATGAACAGACACACCTGGTTTAATTATGAGGGGTGTTTCACGCCACACTGGGCTGTAGTCTCTGCAGGAACTATGGGGAATCCCCCTACCTCCTGAACTTTGAGATTGCAAATGACAATGACTTGGTAGTGCAACAAGTAATTACCAAAATTAACCTAGTGACAAAATCTGAAAGGTGAAGGCTGTGTCTGTACTGCTGTAGTTGAAGTGGCAGCCCATGAAACTCTATTAACCACCAAAATCACACAGCAAACATCCAGGTCTAATACTGCAAGGTACCTTCTCATTGGATCCTCAAGAGGAAGTGGGATTACCTTTCTGATGTTGATGGACAGTTTGCTGAAGTCAAAGTTGCCGTAAAACTCAAAGAATTCCAGCAGTAAATGTTCTATTAGAGAAAAAGCAGGGGGAAAGTGTGACAGTGTTTGAAGGAAATTTATAAAAAAAAAAATGTACAGTAAAATCCCAATGGCTGACACACTCACCCAATGAATCACTGTTTTCCTGCAGTTTGACCTTTGTTAGGTCGCTAACGAAAGTACAGTCGTTCCCTTCAATGATGCTTTTATCCTTGGGTCCTGGCAGAGGTAAGAAATACGTAAGAAATATGAATATTCCACACAGAGCACATTCATCGCTTGGAGTCTAAAAACCATGGAAACCTGGCAGCTTATCACTGGGTAACCGACTCCTGGGCAACCAGGGTCACATGACTGTCTTCTATCCCCTGGCAGGATGCCTCTGTTTTATTGGCTGGGTCAAATTTACACCATTTCAGCAATTAAGGACATACTCATAACAGAGGCCAAGGGTGGATCTAAAGCAAGACTAAAATAAAAAATTAAACAAAGACCCCAGGAACAAAATAAAATTTTGATTACATAAACACCAATAAAAGTCATTAACAAACAAGAGCTATACAATTGTGTAATGTAAGGTAAGGTTTTGTTCTGGGGTCATGGTTCCCTTACATCACTGTCATCTTGATAACATGGTATTAGCAGTGACCTAGTAATAGGGATTATTTCTGAAGGATCCATAAGGGTAAAACCAATTACAATATAAACTAAATATTTTAAGAGAAAAAAAAAACACACACACAAAAATGTAGATACACTGCTCAAAAACATTAAAGGGACACTTTGAAAACACATCAGATATCAATGGGGGGAAAAAAATCATGCTGGATATCTATATATGGAAAGGATGCCACATCGTTTGATGGAAATGAAATTATTAACCTACTGATAATTCTGAATTCAAAGTGAATAATGACGCGGCAGGCTAGTCCATTTTGGCGAAATTTCATTACAGTAACTCAGAATCACACTCAGTAGTTTGTATGGCCCCCACGTGGTTGTATGGATGCCTGACAATGTCAGGGCATGGTCCTAATGAGATGATGGAGGGTGTCCTGGGAGATCTCCTCTCAGATCTGGACCAGGGTATCACTGAGCTTCTGGACAGTCTGAGGTGCAACCTGGTGGCATCGGGTGGACGAAACATAATGTCCCAGAGGTGTTCTATTGGATTTAGGTCAGACGAGCGTGGGGGGCAGTCAATGGTATCAATTCCTTCATCCTCCAGGAACTGCCTACATGCTCTCGCCACATGAGACCGGGCATTGACGTGCACCAGGAGGAACCCAGGACCCGCTGCACCAGCAAAGTGTCTGACAGTGGGTCCAAAGATTTCATCCTGATACCTAATGGCAATCAAGGTGCCGTTGTCTAGCCTGTAGAGGTCTGTGCGTCCCTACATAGATATGCCTCCCCAGACCACCACTGACCCACCACCAAACCGGTCATGCTCAACAATGCTGCAGGCAGCATAACGTTCTCCATGGCTTCTCCAGACCCTTTCACGTGTGTCACATGTGCTCAGGGTGAACCTGCTCTCATCTGTGAAAAGCACAGGGTGCCAGTGGCAGACCTGCAAATTCTGGTATTCTATGGCAAATGCCAATCGAGCTCCATGATGCTGGGCAGTGAGCACAGGGCCCACTAGAGGACGTTGGGCCCTCAAGCCACCCTCATGAAGTCTGTCTCTGACCAAACAATCAGAAACATTCACACCAATGGCCTGCTGGAGGTCATTTTGTAGGGCTCAGGCAGTGCTCATCCTGCTCCTGCTTGCACAAAGGAGCAGATACCGGTCCTGCTGATGGGTTAAGGACCTTCTACGGCCCTGTCCACCTCTCCTTGAGTAACTGCCTGTCTCCTGAAATCTCCTCCATGCCCTTGAGACTGTGCTGGGGGACACAGCAAACCTTCTGGCAATGGCACTTATTGATGCGCCATCCTGGAGGTGTTGGACTACCTGTGCAACCTCTGTAGGGTCCAGGTATCGCCTCATGCTACCAGTAGTGACACTGACCGTCGCCAAATGCAAAACTAGTGAAAGAACCGTCAGAAAAGATGAGGAGGGAAAAATGCCAGTGGCCTCCACCTGTCAAACCATTCCAGTTTTGGGGGTCGTTTCATTTTTGCCTTTCTAGTTCACCTGTTGATAATTTCATTAACACCTAAGCAGCTGAAACTGATTAACAACCACCTCTGCTACTCAAGTGACCAGATCAATATCCCAGAAGTTTAATAGACTTGATGCTATCCTCTGATTAAAAAGTGTTCCTTAAATTTTTTTGAGCACTGTATATATGGAGCCATGTAGCCAGATCGAGAATGACTCACGTCTTGCTTAGCAGCTTAGAATTTCAGACTATATTTACAGGATTATTCATAGAATGTGATATGATTTTGGGGTGGAGGGGGGAGTCCCCAGAGGTTTATCAGGGCATCGGTGCAGATCACTGCCCGCCCAGCTTGCCGGCCTTAGCTCACACTGGCCTTTTTGCATCAGGGGATCCCTGCATAGTGTTAGAAGCTGCTGCAGTTTCATTCACAGCCTGATATTAATATCTGGATTTTTATCTTTTTTTTGTTGTTTTTTTTTAATCAAGTCCATATCCAATTCCTTTGTAATTTACGCATTGTTAATAATTTACGTGTTTTACATATTGTAACCTAACATTTGTTTTGTAACCAATTCTTTCCACTTTCACCCTTCTATCCTACAGTTCTTTCACAGGAACTGATATATAAAAGTACTTATAATAATTACAAAAATTATTATTAATGTTCCAATCCACTGTTTTGGTAGCTCAAAGTGATTCATTCATTATTTATATTGCCAATTCCGAGTCCCGATCTGATTTCCCAACACACACTTAGATATACACACAGAGCAGGCCCTACTGCGTTCCCCATCTGAGTGCGCTACTCAGCTTAGCGGTACCCCCATTCATGATGTTTCTGCAAGTGTCTAATCAGAGTTGTTGTATTAAATGTAGCTCTGTTGCAACCTCGTCTCAAAAGGATGGCAGACATTGTAGGCAGCTGCTGGGCTACTCCGAGTGTAAATTTTAATTAAAAAAAATTTTCCCCAGACTTGGCTTCTCAGTAGTTCCAAGCCATTTGCCTGAGACTTACTACAGCGTGTGAAAGGACCTCACAATCTGCACAACTGACGTAAATCAGCTGGATGGGGGAGCTTAGGATCTGGCTGTGGTAATCAATACTAATCAAGTACAAAATGCCTGGGTCAGCCCCAATTCCGATCTTTGGTATTAATTCGGAATATCACTGATAATTATTATTAAAAATATATGGTGCCATGACTCAATAAGAGACATGGGCTTTGAGGCGCCCACCTGCTAGTGCCTGGAGGTGGTCCAGTGTAGGGATTAGGGGGGGACTCCTCTTCTGCAGGAAAAATACCACCAGCATGGTAAGGGTGAAGTTGGTGAGCCAGGCTCCAGGGATGTTACTGGTGATGCCCTGGACCCGGGCCCAGCAGCGCACACTGAACACCAGGGCACGCACGCGCTCATCCAGCTGCCCGTACAGATACAGCAGCTCTGAGCTTTTCATCGCCACCCTGTGGACACAGGAAGGACTGCTAAGGTACACTGATTTTCAAGCAGGAAGCACCAAACATATAATGTCATTTTTAAAAAAAATTTCCAGATTGAATTTCACTGTGTAATATTCTGTAAAATATCTGACAATTAATATTCGAGTGATCCTATGATCCATGCATACCGTGAGGAAACGAAATGGGAAACGCACGCTATCCAAAGTTTAGCCAAGAGGGGGCAGCATTCCTACGGTTTCATTAAAGCTTTTGTTTTCAAAAGCAACCACACGACGGTTTTTGGGTGTCATTTTCACTCTCGTTAAAAAGGGGTTTCACTTTGGGTTTTCAAACCCAAGTCACATTCTCTTATCAATTCACGTTCAGAGTTCCCCCACTGACGCATTCGCCCGCTGACAGCTGCACACCCTAGTTTTCGCAGAAACCATTGAAAACTCTCTCTCTCTCTCTCTCTCTGTCTCTCTCTACCCCCCCCACCCCATTCCATTTTAACAGCTCCACCCATAACAACCCGGCTATTTTTAGCTGCAGCGGCATCCATCTGGGTGAGAAGCAGAAGCGAAACGTGCTGAGCCCTCCTTGCCGCCCCCTCCCCCCCCCCCGTGTTGGCCAGGGAACACGACACGCTGAAACGGCATTGACGTCAGAGAAATGTGGCCGGCCAGCCCCCGCGCCTTCTGACCTTTAGTGGAAAATGCCATACGGTTCAGCTACCTGTTGTTGGCCGTGAGGTCACACTGGAAGCCAGACGGCTGGTGGGAAAAGCGCACCAGCGGGCAGCGGGCGTTGAGGATCTTCTGTATGCCCACGCAACCCGGGCCAAACTGATCCACACACTCGCCGATGACAGACAGGATGCTCTGTGTGGCCACCCTCTCCGTGGACGTCCTTTTCAGCTGGTATTCCAAGGAGTAGCTGCTTCCTGTCTGGGGGCCGACACACGCGAACGTGAGGCTGGTTCTCGAGACACCCCCTAAAGGCGACAGCCGCGGGTACCAGTAGTTTTCTCAGTGACCCACACGGAGATGTGTGAAATTAGACCGTCATAAGGATAACCACGTGGCTTGAGGTTACTCAAAAGCCGGCGAAGCCAGTGCTAGCTGGGATTAACCCACGGCCTTCTCTGGAACTACGCGAGATCTGAATGCTCAAATAGAAACTGTCAAATACCAGTTGCAACTGCAGGAATTGCCATGCGAGGGAAAATCTGTGCTGAGAGTAAATCACATGCTTGACCCTCCATATAAAATGGTGACGAGTAAAATGTCCAAGACATATTAAAGCAGCACATGGTCATTCAAAATACACTATATTGCCAAAAGTATTGGGACACCTGCCTTCACACACACATGAAGTTGAATGACATCCCATTCTTAATAGGCTTTAATATGGAGTTGGCCCACCCTTTGCAGCTATAGCAGCTTCAACTATTCTGGGAAGGCTGTCCACAAGGTTCATCCCAAAGGTGTTCTGTTGGGTTGAGGTCAGAGCTCTATGCAGGCCAGTCAAGTTCCTCCACACCAGACTCACTCATCCATGTCCTTATGCACCTTGCTTTGTGCACTGGTGCACAGTCATCTTAGAACAGGAAGGAGCCATAACCAAACTGTTCCCACAAGGTTGGGAGCATGAAATTGTCCAAAATGGCTTTGCATGCTGTAGCATTAAGAGTTCCTTTCACTGGAACTCAGGGGCCAAGTCCAAGCCCTGAAAAATAACCCAACACCATAATCCCCCCTCCACCAAACTTCACACTTGGCACAATGCACTCAGGCAAGTACCGTACTCCTGGCAACCGCTAAACCCAGACTCATTCATCAGATTGTCAGACAGAGAACACGTCTCCGCTGCTCTAGAGTCCAGAGGCGACATGCTTTACACCACTGCATCCGACACTTTGCATTGCATTTGCTGATGTAAGGCTTGGATGCAGCTGCTCGGCCATGGAAACCCATTCCATGAAGTTCCCAATGCACTGTTCTTGAACTAATCTGAAGGACACATGGAGTTTTAAGGTCTGTAGCTATTGACTCTGCAGACACTTGATGACTTCTGCACACTGTGTGCCTCAGCATGCATTGTACCCACTCTATGATTTTACGTGGCCTACCACTTCATGGCTGAGTTTCTGTTGTTCCCAATTGCTTCCACTTTGCTATTATACAACTAACAGTTGCCTATAGAATATTCAGTGGTGAGGAATTTTCACAAATGCACAGGTGGCATCCTATCACGGTACCACTCTTGAATTCACTGAGCTCCTGAGAGCGACCCATTGTGATTGGAACACATGAATTCAATGATTTGGAAGGGTGTCCCAATACGTTTGGCAATATAATATATAACCAATGAACCCCCACAGACCAAAGAAAACCTACAGCTCCCAAAAAATCTTGCCTTTAAATACACATAATACTCATTACCATCCTTGCCCCAAATACTAGACAAAAGGGCAAAGAGAGAGAAAAAATACCTCCCATTTCCCAGCTTGGAAAGCAATTACTTGTTACTCACCACTCATCATCCTAATGAAAAAAATATCACAAGCAGCTATCAAAAAGGGTAATTAGCTCCAATTTAAATAAACAGACGGCTATTTTTATTAAGGCTTAACATTTTAGGGCAGACAGGGTTAGGGTTAGACCAGCTCAAAAGATGCCACGTCCCACTGTATTATGTCAGAGTTCAGCAAACCAATCCTCAGGGACCTCCTCACAATACTCACACCCGAGCCTGATGGGCCGAATGGCTTCCTCTCGTTTGTAAATTTCTTATGTTCTAATTTCTTCCCCCCCCCCCCCCTCCCAGCCAATCAAGAACTCTGAATACCTGGTATGGGTGTGTCAAGAGCTGGGAGAGAACAAAAACGTGGACTGCGCTGGGAAAGACTGCATTAAGTTATATTACCATTTAACATGCTGCTACTAGGGCAGTGGGTGGAGCAGTATTCATGGATGTACACTCATGACTTTTAAGTCTGTTTGCTTATACAATTCCCAGCATGCTTTGCTACTTTACTCTAGCAAGCAGAACTGTGCAAAACGCTCATATGAAAGACCTACTTTCGTGTGACACATTAGAATATTACCTTGTCTTGGCTAATCCCGCTGATGCCATCCAGATCCAGAAACATGTCCAGGTCGCAGCCAAGCTTCCCGAAGCCGTTGACGGAGGAGCCGAACGGCCTCACCACACATTCCGGGAAATAAGAGGCAGCAATGTCCCTCAGCAGGGAGCAGACGAGGAAGCGCAGGCGAATGTTCTCTTCGGTCAGCTGCAGAACGTTTGTGAGGAGGAGCAGCTGCTGGTCTATCTGGTATGGGAGGGAGAACAGGAGAAACGTGATGACACAGGGACAGCTGCCCCCCCCCCACCCAGCATCCGCCCAATAAGGGCTGCACACCATACACCTTGCAGCCAGGAGTAGTGAATTTGCACTGAAAGTCTTAACTCTGGAAGGAAACCTCCTTAGACAATTGCGGTACATAGTTCTTAGTTAAACTGATGCAACTTGTACAAGGACTGAATTATGTCTTTTTAAAGAACAGGACCCTGATTCTACATGATTTTGTGACAGTTTCCTTTGATATTAATTTCATCCATCCATCCGTCCATCCTCTATACCTGCTCAGGGTCACGGGGGTCCGGACACTATCATGGAGGGTATGGGCGCAAGGCAGGGAATATCTCAGGATGGGGTGCCAGCCCATCACAGGGTATGCACACAATTCATATCTATGGACAATTTGGTAACTCCAATTCATCTGGGCATGTTTCTATTCTGGGAGGAACCCGCGAACATGCAGACTCTACACACACATGGAGCAGGGGTGGAGACTTGAACCCCAGTGCAAGAGGTGAGAGTCAACAGTGCCAGCCGCTGCATCATTGTGTTGCTCATGTAGATTTAATAATTACAAAAAAAAAACAAAAAGCAGCACAAATAAGCAGACCCACCCCAGGTCCAACAGCTCCACACAGGCGCACACACACTTACACTGTCTTCTTTGGACAGCCTCCTGACAAGCTCACCGATGGGAATGGCAGTCTGACTGAATACTTTAACAGACGGCTGGCTGTTCGTCACGTCACTTGAATTATTGGTTTTTAAAGACAGCAGCCTGGATTTGAAAGGCACAGCAGCTTCGTGCGGGAAGGTCGGTATAGCAGCGCTTTCGAAAACCGAAAGAACGCCGTCACGTTTGGAAAACTCCACCACCGCGTATGTTCCCTGCACAGAAACCAAAAGACAATGTGAGATATGTTTTACACTCTATATAGTTTCCATGACATTCCATAATGTGATCCTGTCGATACTTACAAAACTTTCATAGAAAAAGCAGTTGTTTATATCTCCATGCTTGGACATGTGTTTTAGAAACCGTTTCTCTGATGTATTCGAGGGGCAGCTCACAAGAACGGATCTCTCTGCTTGTTCCTTTCTCTCTTCTAATAGTTTATAGAACGGTTTTCTTTCAGTCTTTTCTAGAACGAAACAGAATTTTGACAAGCAGAAATGTATCTGCGCAGTTTGTCAGATAATAGCAAGTACAGTTATAAAAAGGGCTTTATTTTTACTCGACCAGAATGCATTAATTAGTTAAATAAGATTTGATGAACGGATTAAGACGTGTGGAAAGCTTTTTACTGAAGCGTCAGTGAAACAGATAATGCCATCAATAAAAATATCATCAATAAAAAAATCAGTAAAATAACTTTTTAGCTACTCCTACTTGCTTTTGGTTGATGTTAAAGTATGACAACAGTAAACTACCTACGCCATTAATATATTTTGAGCTAATCACCCTGGAAAGGGCATACAATCATTATTATTATACTGGCAAAGAGTTTTGAATAACTTTGACAGTAACATTTCAGAAACCGTAACCACGTATTTCCACATTTTAAATTGGAAGCTTTAAACGGAAACGTGAATGCTGTACATGTACACTAACATTAAATTAAGATGAAAATGCAGTTCAAAGCTAGGTCGTTTACATTGCGACATTTATGTGGTCTAACCTACCATATTGATCTTTCGTAATGGAAAGCTCTCTTTTCGCAGCAGCACTTTTAGTGCTAGCTCGTTTCGACGAACAACATTTAAACCCAAAAAAGTGCTTTAAAAATCCTCCGCGCCTCATCATACATAAGTGATGTATGGAGGCCGCCATTATGGTGAGCGTGAGAAATTTGGCGCCTGCGCAGCTTGTCTGAAATACGGCAAGAGGGATGTGCCAAGAGGTATCCCGTTTTTGCGAATTAATTTTCATTTTTCCGGAATTATTTTTGCATTTAACATATCGTGGGGACCAAATATCCCCACAATTTAGTAAAACTTGTTTCTTTTTAGACATTATTCAGGACCCCACAATATTAACCTCGATTTAATAAAGAATCCATGCGTGCGATCAAAAAACCTAAAATAGCCCAAAGTCTTGTATTTTGTTTGATTACTTATGGGTTAGGGCTGTGTAATGGTTAGCCTTATGCCCATAGAAATAAATGGAGAGTTCCCAAAATGATAGGAATATATGAAATGCGTGTGTGTGTGTTAATCGCACGGTTAAATCATTCCAAGTATTTGTTGTCATTAAATTAACATTTAACATAGGGCAACATATAAGCAGTATTGTTAAAAGCAGAAATTTCTTCAAAATTTAAGATTTAACAGAAAATGACTATGAAAAATTCGAAAATTAAACGACAAACCATTTGGGTTACTAAGACGGAACTGGCGAGAGCATTTCTATACAAATGAATTGCACCTTTAATTCACGCTAATGAAATATTATTAAACAAACAAATAAATAGAATAATGGCGCTGTTGAACAACAAAAAAATCATTTCGGGGCTGTTATCTTGCACGTTCACAAAGGGGCGGGGGAGGAGAGCGGCGAAACTCCAGCTCCGTCAGGGGAAGGAGCGTCATTTAGAAGGGAAAGGGGGCTGTGCGTAAATGCATCGCAACTGCGGCGTGAGATCTATTCAGCAGCAAAGAAAGCGAAAAATGCGTTGTGAAAAAAGCTGGGAGTTTTTTAACGGAGGAAATATTGTAACACAGAATATTATTAAACGTAAAAGGAAATCGGCTGCAGTAGCAATGCAAAACGGACTTTAGGACTTAGGACGATCCACCCGGTTAGCTGTACAGTAGTGAGCTTTCTTTGGGTAAGGAAAGGGGTCGAAGCGGTGGATCTGAGACTGCTGCTGCAGCTGTCCCATCGGAAGCTGGGCTCCGAACTGGTGAGGTACGGCAGGCACGCTTCGTCATCATCGAACACCGCAAATGCTTTGATATATTTCCCGAATAAGAGCCCATCTACCCTTCCAGCTGCGATATGAAATTTATCTTAAATAACTTCTTGCTTTCCATGAAAAATGTCTTAATTGCTTGTTAGATGTACAGTTACAATAGTGATGAAATATGGGTGTGAAAGTAGAAATTTAGACACAAGTGAAACTAACTGTTTTAGTGCTGCTCCAACCCATTTCTGTTAAACAACTTTATAAAAATTGGAGCGAAGGGGATCCCTGCTTTTTTACCTTATTTTCTTACGCGTGGGTTTAAGTTTTTGGGGCTTCCCTCACGGCCGTGAAATTCCCTCATTTGCAATGCAAATTCCCGGCTAAAGAGGTTAATTATCATGTACGCTCCTCCTCTGTCACTAGTTATACGTCACCACGTGGGTTCGTCTGTCTGTCGCACGAGAGAAAGAGCGAAACATGAGACACACAGGTTTCTGTGACTCCTAGTGATGTGGTTGTGTGAACGATGTCCCATCTCAGGTGGGATTGAAGAGGCCGTCATCATGGATTGTCAGAGCGACCAAATCGAAATGCTCCTGGCTCACATGAACATCGAGGACATTATCAACGCCGCGGAAACACTGTTCCCTTCCATTGAGAGCGGAGCGTCCTCCGGGGACACTTCATCGCGGGATGAGATGGAGGACGAGGAGAACACAGACTCAAGGAACACTGAAGACTCATCTTGTGGGAACCGGGCTCTTGGCAGGGTCAGATATGGGCCGGTGACTGAACTGCTGTCCTTTGTGAACGAGATTTGCAGCTCCCAGTTTGACACGGGACTCTCGGAGGAGATGGGCGTGATGCTGAACAAGGTGAGTCAATCCCAGAGCTATTCAGCTCCGGCCCTTTCGATGTCAGGTCGTATTTGTACATGGAAATCATTGCGCCAGAATGCGACTGTCAGTGAAACCTGATATGTGACGCGCAGTGTAAGCTTTGTGGTTCTGGGAGTGAAACTATTTCAAATATGTCCCGTTTGCACAGTTGCTAGTATTGTAAACCTTTAAAACATTTTCCCCCCTTTAACTCACAAGTTAACTATTAATAATAATTACTGAAAGCCTCCCATCAACGTATTTTGAGATGCATAACCAGAAGCTTTAAAAACGCCGCGAAGTAAAACGTTCTCAGGTTTCACGCATGATTTATATTGGCATCTTTCTCAGATTTGCATTCCTTTCCGAGATCGGTAGCTAGGCAGAACCCTGCCTGTGTTTTGAGAAGTAATGTGCCTTCAGGGTTCATTAAGCACCATACTGGGTGGCTGCAGGTGTCTGCGCACATCTGCGATCGCACTCCTGCACTGATGTCACACTTAATCCTTGTTCCCTCTGTGCCCTGAGCAGACTGACATGGCGATCCTGGACGGCCACTATCGCATCGGCCTGGAAGTTTTCTTGTTCCCATGGAAACTGACCTACAGGAGCTACAGCTCGGGACACGTCCCTAAAGGATCTTTCGGGGCTGTCCATTTGGCTCAAGACGGGGAGACCAGGAAGCGAATGGCTTGCAAGCTGGTTAGTAGATCTGGGAATCCTACAGTACGTGCCAGATGGATTTCTTACGCTCCTGGCTCGTCCAATCGCTGTGTATATTTCCAGATCGAGCCGTCTTTCTGCTTGGCCGCATATCAAGCGGGTGAAAAAAGTAATTATGATGGTAGCAGGCGAAAAAGAACACCGAAAATAAGTAAATAGGGGAACATCGCGCGGAAAGAACCGAAACCGGGCTTTGTCGCACTTCAGAAATCCTGGCAGGAGATACCCTGCTTTGGCTAAGCAGTCAGAAACTCCCTACGGCTATAAGGAACGGGAGAAAAGAAATAGACCGGCGCGAATGGGGGCAGCTGGGGCGTCAGAGAGCCCCGCTGTGGCTTGAAAATCTGGGACTTTCGAAGCAGTTCCTAAATATAACGGTGGAACGTGTGGGGCAGAGAGGGTCAGGATGGAAGGGGATTTCCCGGAAATAGCTAGGATTTCGCAGTGTGGACGTCACATGATCTTGTGGATGTGTTTTATTAAGAAGCACCTGCTTCTGCACCCCCTTGTTTTCTCAAAATATGAAGGAAAACCGGTAGTTTCAGAACGAAAAGCAGATCATTTCCTCTTATTTCAAACTCGGCCCCATTGCACAAGTGTAAGAATATGAGCATTGTAGTTTTACCCTCTGTAATGTTTGTCACCTCTGTTCTCAAGATCCCGCTGGAGCACTTCAAGCCGGCTGATGTGGAGATCCAGGCCATGTTTCGACACGAGAACATCGCTGAGCTCTATGGCGCCCTGCTGTGGCAGCAGACCGTTTACCTGTTCATGGAGGCCGGCGAGGGCGGCTCTGTCATGGAGAAGCTGGAGAGCTGTGGACCCATGAGGGACTTCGAAATCATCTGGGTGACCAAACAGGTGCTCCGGGGGCTGGAATACCTGCACTCCAAGGACGTCATACACCACGACATTAAGCGTGAGTTTCTGGGGTCTTTTGAGGGCCTATGAGGGAGTTACTGGGTTACAGGAAATACAGTAGAATCAAGGATCAAAGTATTGATGGAGGTTCGGTCTCTAAGAAATGGTGTCTTAGTATTAGTGTAATTTTGGGGAAACTAAAGCTTCCAGGGTTATGCAAACCTTGGGTTGCAGCAATAGCCATGGCGTTCAGGGAGGCCATGAAATGCAGTTTCCGTTTTGCTGGGTTAACTCTATGTCTTTTCGCTCAACAGCTAGTAACATCGTCCTTATGTCAACCAAGGCTGTTCTGGTGGACTTTGGGCTTGCTGTGCAGATGACGGAGGAGGTGTACACACCCCAAGACATGCGTGGCACGGAGGTAAGTGCAAGCAATGTTAAAAACACAGAGCCCTGTGTCTGCAGAGGTATATCAGTCTGGTTTGTAGTGCAGTTACTTGGTATTTTAGAGTGTTTTAGTTTAGGTTTTCAGGTTCAGGACCTGACCTTTTGGGAAGGGGCTGTGCTGGACTTTCCTTCTGTAAAAGAGCCACCTATCAGATGAACTTCTGGGCCTCTTTCATAATTTGTAAACTTCTCTGGTTAGTTCCCAGCAAGAAAGTGATTTGCTGGGGCAGGAAACCTGTCCTAGGTGCCCCGCCCCCATGCCCAACACAGGCTGCTTTCTAAGATGACCCCCCCCCCCCCCACCTTCCTCCAGCCTGGGGAAATGATAACAGGGAAATCCCCAGCCTTCGCAGAGGACGGGCTGTCTGGCAGATGACATTTTGGCTGGCATGCCACTAGTTCCCTGCAGAGACTTTAATCTTCCATTTGAACCTTCACCCAGTTTGAGATCCGCAGTTATATGGACGGAGTCTTTTAAATTTATCCTTTGATATAATTGCTTTAGCTACTTGCAGATATTCAGGAAGGGGTTTTCCAGCACACTCATTTAATACTCTGGTCCTCCTCTCTTGCTTCTGCTACGCTGTATCTCTCCACCCTGTGAGCTACATGTCAGAAGGCCTGATTAACTGATGAAGGGACTTGCAAGCTAGTTCAGGAACTAGCCTGGCCCATATCCGGCCACATCTGGCGTGCATTTCCCTGCAAACAATACATTGTTTTGGACAAAAGCACCCTCTAAATAAATAAAATAAAAAACATTTACCATTGTGCAAAAAAATATATATTTCCAGCATTGCATTGTGGGTAAAGACAGTCTTGCCGCTGTGTTGTGCAGATCTACATGAGTCCTGAGGTGGTGCTCTGCAGGGGTCATGACACCAAAGCCGACATCTACAGCCTGGGTACCACCATCATCCACATGCAGACCGGATTCCCCCCCTGGGTTAGGAGATACCCCCCCTCTGCCTACCCCTCCTACCTCTACATAGTAGGTGTTCTCTGAGCCTTTTGAAGTCTCTCTGGGTCGCAAGTACTGTATCATTATATAAATATTAAGAACTGATGCTGCTGTACCCTTGAGTGAGCCACCATGTTAGACCACTCGAGGGATCTGAACATACCACCATCTGGTGAAAAGCCTTGCTCCTCAATTACTCTACCAACTACTGAAAATAAGTCTTATTAAAGCTGGGTGTTTACTAGCCTGTTACGTAAATAATAATCGGTAAATTGTGTAGTAAGATAATTTGTTGATTGTGAATCCACAATGTAACCTAGCACTTGATCAATGCTTGTTACGTAGGATTGCTGAGAATCATGGAAAGCCTTATAGGTCACATGTTCTCATTTTATCCATCCATCCATCCATCCATTTTCCAAACCGCTTATCCTACTGGGTCGCGGGGGGTCCGGAGCCTATCCCGGAAGCAATGGGCTTGAGGCAGGGAACAACCCAGGATGGGGGGCCAGCCCATCGCAGGGCACACTCACACACCATTCACTCACGCATGCACACCTACGAGCAATTTAGCAAGTCCAATTAGCCTCAGCATGTTTTTGGACTGTGGGGGGAACCCGGAGTACCCGGAGGAAACGTTCTCATTTTAAAAGTCCAAATAACTTGGTGTTGTGAAACGACAGGGTGCTGAAGTAGGAAGTGCCTCCATGCGACAGTTTCAGGTTGACCAGGCCCTTTTTAAATATGTTCCTTTCTCTTTGTGCACAGAAGGGGAACTTGTCATTCTGCTAACACTGGTCTTAGACCATCCTGCAGGTTTTCATGTGGTCCTTGTCAGTTAGTTTCTGATTTATACCTGAAAACACACCCTGCTGGTCTCTGGGAATGTAGTTGCCCTTAAGTCTGAATTCAGTCTCCTATTACTAATTCTTGTCAGTGTTTTAAGACTGTGCGTGTTTGATGTTAGATTCCTAGTTTTCTCCTGTGCTGTAATACCACCCCTGACCTGTGTGCTGTTGCCCACCTTCCCTTCCTTAGATCCATAAGCAGGCGCCCCCGCTGGAGGACATCGCAGAGGACTGCAGCCCAGCCATGCGCGCATTCCTGGAGCGGTCGCTGGCACGGAGCCCCCAGCAGCGGAGCTCGGCGGCGGAGCTGATGCGGGATGAGGCGTTGAATCCCCCCCGCGAGGATCAGCCGCGCTGCTGGAGCCTCGACTCGGGGATGGTGGACGTCTCCCATGGCCTGCTGAGGCAGCTCAGCCAGCTGCCGGACACGCTGCAGGGTAGGGGCCCCTAGGCTCGAACACAAGTGTGCGTGGAATGCTCACTGCAGGGTGGGTGTGAAAACCTGCGCACATAGTGAGCTTCCAGTACCGGAGTGGGGAAAAAGGCTTGGCACATGTGCAATTAAGCACGTTTGCCTACATTGCATAAATCCCTAATCATAAAGGCCAGTGTTCAGTGTACAGTGTAGAATAGAGGCCTTCCGCGGTTATATATCCACTGGGTTTCCCCCAGAAGTGTTGTCAACAGGAATGATTATGTTGATCAACGTAGTGACATAGCCGACATAGCCCTTGTTAACTTAGTGGCAAAGAAGGCCTGATGAGCAGCGTGTGGCTCTGTGGGGTAAGCCTGTGTGCCTGTAATCAGAAGGTCGCAGGTTCAAACCCCGCCTCAGACTGTGGGTCCTTGAGCAAGGCCCTTAACCCCCGGCTTCCTGGGCGCCGCTACGGGTGGCAGCCCTTCGCAGACAACTTCCTCTATGGAAAAAAAAAAAGAGCAAGTTGTGGGAGGCGTAAAGACAATTTCCCTACGGGGACAATAAAGTATTGATTATTATTATGATCAGGTAGCCAAAGTGGCCTCTTAGACGTCTCCCCGCGTGTCATTCTATTCAGTGCCTCTGTAGCTCTGCTCCAGGCCAGGGTGGGGGGGGGGGAAGGATAGGTCAGTTTCTCGTGGTTCCTTGGAAGTGGGTTGGGAAATATTTTCTGGAGCAGATTGTGAGTCACGCTGCGTCTGTTCATGTTTGGATTTTAGCTGCTTGGGTGTCTCTCTGACTGCTGACTGAGTTTGTTCTGTTTCTGTGGCTGGATATTTTCAGTGGAAAAGTAGGATCTCAGTAGGAGCCTCATTAGCCAATGATGTGTTTTGAATCAGCGAATGATGGAGAAGGGGTCACTTCAGGGGCCAATCAACTTTAATTTGGGGCCAGTGTCCCTGGGGCTCCGCCCATATGTAAACCCCTGATGCCGTTCTTTGCTTGCCGCTCTGGGGTTTGGACCACCTGTGGGTTTGAATCCCCATTTCTCAGACGCTTCTCTGTCCTTGCAGACTCCATCCTCTACAGCCACGAGGACTATGCAGCTCTCAGGAAGACGGGGTCCCTCTACATTGACCTGGGATCCCTGGCTGGATACTGCAACATTGTCCAAGGCCCCCCAGGATCTGATTACAGATGAGAGTCTGGGTGGGGGCCTTGGATTTGCTTGCGAAGAGATCGGGGATCGGCAAAATTGGGCCAAAAGCTTCTCCTTGGAGTTTGCCCCGCCTTCCCTCCACCCCACCTCATGTGGGGGGGGCAGCGCGTGAGTCACCCAGTGTGCAGCCAGCAGGTCCGGCCCATGTGGTGCCCAAGGCAGGGACAGACGTACAGCCAGTCCTGAACGTCACACTGGAAAGGCTTGGGAATCCATGGCGGATTTCACTGCAGACTGATGAAGCAGAGTGACGAGGCTTGCCTGCTTTTAACACGCAGAGGTGGGAAATTCAGATCCAGAGAGTAAAAATCCAAACCAGGATTTTGCTTCAACCAATCATAAAGAGTCACAGTCACAGAGTACTCAACTGTTTGGTTGAAACAAAATCTTGTTCTGGATTTTTACTTTCTGGACCTGAAATGTCTGCTTCTGTTACCAGGGCACATATTGCTGGTGCAGACACCCCCCCCATTCAGTGTGTCGCTGTAGCCCTGCATTGACATACCTTTATTATAACAAGGCAATGACAATCTATGATCATGTGATCATGCTGGGTTACACGAAAAATTTGGCGTGAAAATTAAGACCGGCTTTTCCCCTTTCTTTATACCTGTGTTACATATTACTAATGATGCACCCCCCCCCCCCCCCCAAAAAAAACAGACTTGGTCTGATTAATCAGTTGTTTGTGGTCAATGTCTTTCCAGTGGAAACATTAAGTAATTGCTAAGCAAATGCTTTTTAAATATAAGCCCGTTCTAATCTTAGCTGTTCTGTGTACATCCAGTGAGATGAGCTGTTAACAAGTAATAACCATCGGGCATTCCTGAAATGACTTAAGACCAGCCCAGCCTTCGTTGCTATTGTTCATATTACCGAGAAATACCGAAATAAAAGCTTCTAAAAACGCAAATGAATGAGCTTGGATTTTTTGTTTATTAAATAGACGAACGTCCGGGCACTCAGTTTGTACTTAACAGCATTAATTAAGGGGAGATCAGATTATTTTAAAAGTGAAGACTGGTGTTATGTAGCCTGTTTTCGCAGATATCAGCGCATGAGCTCAGTACTGCGATGATTTGCATGTTACAACGCACACGGAACTGCGCCGGAAAGCCGGGGCTGTTTTCCCGTGTTGCGGTCGGCATTAGTGTTCCGATGACCCCCCGGAACATTTACGCACACAAATCGGAAAGAGGAAACGGCGCTGGCGGTTACAGTCCGGTGTACCGTGGGCGCCGGATGTGAGACAGCAGCCGCTGGTCGGGGCTCCGGCTCAGCTGCGCCTGCTTTTAAAGTGACCTTGACAGCCTGCGCAGTGTGTCACTGATTTCGTCCAATACCCGGTGACAGCGATCACACAATGTCATAGGCATGCGGACGCCGGATTCGCATTCATTACGGGCTGCAGAGACTTACAAGACGATGTCCAAATAATCACACGAAGCATTAATGAAACGAGTATTGCAAACGTCCGAAGACTTTTTCACGTTTGCTGTTGATAGGTCAAATTCTATTTTTTTCCAACGTTAATACGGAAACGAAATATTCTGAGGTTTTCTACAAAGGGTGCAGCCGATTTCCATGTACCCCACAGCACTGAAAGTACTGTGAAATCTCCCTGGCGTGCAATTTCTGTGTCTTTAGAAGGGTTTTTTTCCTTAAGGTAAGTACCCTAGAAATACAATGTCAGCCGAAAAAACAGTGCTAAAATGATGTATTATCAATACATTTCAAACGAAGTCTGAAATCTGAATATTGGCTGTTGTAAAACTCGAGACCTATGGCCAGTCCGTTAAACGGAGTCAGTGTCCCTTGACTGCACTGATATTATGTAGAACAGGGGTCTCCAACTCCGGTCCTGGAGAGCTACTATCCAGTAGGTTTTCTGTCCTACTTGGCTTCTGATGAGCCACACCCGTTCCTGATGTTTACCTGAGAACAGGTGTGGCTCATCAGAATCGAGGTAGGATATAATATACCTACTGGATAGTAGCTCTCCAGGACCAGAGTTGGAGACCCCCGATGTAGAATAACATGATGTATAAGGCACGAGACAGGCCAACAGTGAGCCTCTCACTGGCAGAGCTGCCAGCGCGTCACACGGGGTTGCCAGATGCTGGTTCCTATCTGATGCTGCAGCGTGGGCTACATATATCGCGAATTACAATCTTCTTACTCGTTTCTCCTGAGACCGAGCTACTGGATTATAGCTTCCTCGGAAGCCTGAAACAAAAATCCACAGAGAAGTCCAAACAAAATATTGTTTCAGCTCTTCTGACTTGGTGTCGTTCTCTTTGACAATGTAATCTGTGCAAATAATCATTAACAGCATTTTCCTGCGCAGTTAAGAGAATTTGATTTACATTTATGTTCACTAAAGGGTAGAAATATTAATAAAGAGAGATATTAGGCCCACTTTGCCCCAGTGCACAAAATGCAGGAACTAAACTGTAAAAACGACTGTAAAACATAAACATGAAAAACATATGGTCTCTACTTGCAATAGAAAGAACTTGGAACAACACTGCATTCGTCTGTAACTAACATTTTAATCATTCCCATGTTCCCCTAGCATTAAATAGGCCTAGAATATTTTAAGTGAATGATAACCATTGAAACAGGGCTTCAAGATTTGATCTGTAAAATATGAAAAGAAAGTATGTTATAAATTAGATGTTTTTTAAGCTTTGAAAATGTAATAAAAACGTGTTACTGTTTTTGTTACATTAACGTCTAATAGGGTGTACGTCAGCATTCAACTCAAAATTGAAATTAAAGAAACGTTTTAGGAAAAGATACACAAATGAAAAGGCAAAACACAGACCGACAAGCGTCGCACTCAAAGAAATAGGCGAATTGAAGTATCTTAATTACCAGCTTTATTTACTTATCATTTGTGTTTAATCCCAGGGCATAATGTCCTCGTCACAGTGGCCGGATGCTGGGTGGGTGGTTGCGGGGGCATGGCGGGCAGGTATTGCCTAACCTTTACTGACTCACTGTTTGCGTGGTAAGATGACAACAACAACGACCAAGGGTGACATGGTTTGTTTGTGCTGGTGTTAACAGCCCCGCTGTCCTTCAGTGATCTGACAATATGCAAAAAGGAAGCACACGCGCCGATAAGCTTAACGTGAGTTTCCCCAGGAAACAGTAAATGACTGTGGGTGTAAAGAATTATGAACTTTCCCGTTTCTGTTCAACTTCTCCCCTCCCGCTGCATGTTCAGCTGCACTGAACCCTTTGGAGAGACCGTGCATTGTCTCGCATCCCTTTCTGCGTGGGAATTCACTGAACTTTCAAAGGGATTCATCGCTTCATTCGGGTCAATGCTTGTGTTTCTCTGGGTGTTGGGGGGTTTGCTGTGCGGTTAAGAGTGTATAAATTGACTTTAAACCAAAATCTAAATGATCTAATTGTTGCTTCTCCGGGAATAATTAAAAGTCAATACAAATTTAATTGATTGATATCACAGGAACTAATCATGGCCGTAGATTACGGGGGGATAGGGGGGTTGTATCCCCCCACCCACCCAATATTCAAATCCGGCTAATACAACCCCTCCAATAGTCGTGTCTTACCCGCTTTTGTCCAAAACAACATGCAAATAAACCTACATATCGATACAATAATTAGAGTATTAAAAAAATCGGGCTACCGATACTTGTGAGCCAAAAAATAAAAACAATTACCTGGATACATTTGAAATTATTATAACTCCAGCTTTAACAAATGTCAAACAATCATTCTATGCTGTATCAGTTTTTTGCGTAGCTGTCTCCCCCAAGTGGTAATAAAGGGTCACTACAAATATCGATTGACAAAACTTGTTTTACTTGTGTTTAAATTTTAAAATAATATTAGTTAGTATCAAAAATGTATTATCCAACGAAATATATCGAAAGCGATTACATGCACAGTATTCGATCGATCCATCCATTTTCCAAACCGCTTATCATACTGGGTCGCGGGGGGTCCGGAGCCTATCCCGGAAGCAATGGGCACGAGGCAGGGAACAACCCAGGATGGGGGGCAAGCCCATCGCAGGGCACACTCACACACCAGTCACTCACACATGCACACCTATGGGCAATTTAGCGACTCCAATTAGCCTCTTTTTGGACTGTGGGGGGAAACCAGAGTACCCGGAGGAAACTGGGGAGAACATGTAAACTCCACACACATGTGACCCAGGCGGAGACTCGAACCCGGATCCCAGAGGTGTGAGGCAACAGTGCTAACCACTGCACCACCATGCCGCCCCCGCCATGCACAGTATTATCAGTTTTAATTAACATACCTGACATCATTATTCTGTGAATAAAATAATTCTGGGTTTACGTTACAATGCAGATTATCTAAGAACATTTTCTGATGTTTAACAAAACACAATTTAACTCAACGGCAACCAAAATGAGAAGCAAGATAATCACTGTCTCAGACCTTAGAGTACCAACATCCCACCCTCCTTGGCATTTTGTTATTGCTATGCACGTTTTTCTTCAGCAGAGGGCAGTACACGCACACATATGAACTAGGCTCGTTAAATGTTTTGACTCCGCGATAAATTTCACTTGCTTCATTTAAACGGGTAACGCGAGTTCTTTCATAAGGAGACTGTTTCTAAGAGGGGTTGGAAATATACGCTTTTTAAATACACTACTCCCTTGCTTTACTTTTATACCCAATACTAGAAGCCATATTAAATATTGGGTTGGAGGCTGCAAATATAACGATTGATTAAAAGGTTGCTCATAGTTTGAGCATATTGGTTATTGTGTTATCAATTTCCTGCGGTGGTGGTGGTGGGGGTTTTCCATTGCAATGATCCCTGTGCCACTTATGAGATTTAATTACCCCCCCCTCGCAATTCTAACACATCAGATACCTGTCAGCCCCACCTTAGGTTCCTAGTTCTGAATCGCAACCCTAGCTGAGCTGCGAAGGTGAAGGAAAACACAGCATATTGTTTACTGCATAAGGCTTAGCAGATGGGCCTCTGCCTGTTTGATCAGGCTATTTGCCTGGCTGCCACTACATAGTGTTATAATAATGAAGGACAGAGCAACCATGTGTCTTGAAAGAGTCAGTGTCCTTGAGTATCTCTGAATATGTGCAATGTCCCCCCCCACCCCCCAAATGAGATTATTCATCTGCAGGATGATTTATAAAATGTCAGCCCTGAATCTGTGATAGCCCATTGAAGTCAAGGTCCGTCTTTCATCACCTGGAAATATGTGTTTGAGCAGGACGTATCTGCCCTGTTCAAAGCGACAAAGCTCTTTCTGTACATCTGCAGTCAAGGTTTTACACGTCCACCCCATTTTATGCCTGAAACTCTGAGCCATTTTGTTTTGTTTTTTTTTTTTGCGATGAAGCAAATACCTTTTTACCGAAAGCCATAACATTTAACGTTATCTGCCTTTGCCAGCCTCACCCTTGTCTGTCATACATCTCCCAGGTGGCACTAATGCCAGCGAGTCATACACATTAGGTAGAGTTTCAGAATTACTAGTCTAGCTCAGGTTGTCGACTGAGCCTTGATCATGTTTATCAGTATTTACACTTGTGTTTTTTATGAGGTTAGATTCCCACGCAACCCCAGGAGCTTGAACCATGTTTGCGGCAGAGAAACTCGTGTTAAGCACATTTGCTGGAGGCCACAGCAACAAGGGTCACCAGTCTGCAGGTTACGAGACTACCTACTCAGCAGCTTGGCTGGCCTGTATCCGCGCAACAAGGACAGAGTGACCGTATTCGAGTGTGTGTGTTGTGGTTGGCGACGGTGATATTTTTGCTTTGCTGGAGTGTTTGTTTAGCCCTCTGCTGAGATGAAGGGGCCATTTGTGACGGCATGACGCAGGGCAGAAGTGACTAAGGACACAGCGAGTTTGAGGTGTGCTTCTTGGGCGTTGGGCACGTTGAGTTCCCTTCCACCGCTACCCTTAGGGTCTACACCCAAGGCCAGAGTTTCTTGCCTTCCTACCCCCTTGGCTATGAGTCCCCTATACCACACACCTGACATGGGCTGAGGAGCCTGGAACTGGGAAAGCAGGACATCAAAAACTGGAAAACATCACCATTCCGGAGAGAAAAAAAACAAGAGAAGAACATAAGAGTTTGCCGGTCCCCTGACGCCAAGTTAAATATTTCAGGCTTGTGTTTCGACGTGTTTGCAGTGTGAAAGGAGGCGGTCCCTTTTGTTCCCGAGCTTGTGATCTCCTGCTCCCATTGGATACCGCTCTGTGGTTACTGTCTGTGTGCCATAAATTGCTCTGTATTGTTCCAGTCTGCGTTTTGTACCATCGTATAACACAGCAATAGTTTATTATCTAAGTAGTAGGAAGCAAGTCTGCACAAGACCTTCTACACCTACTCATTATCTCTGGATTAATGCTCTCTGTTGTTTAACACACCGATTCCACAGAAGGTCTTTTACAGAAATGTTATGCAGAAGTTAAGGTGGCAAGCACAAGACCAATAATTGGAGACATATAATAGGTCTTTTGTTATGTTGACTGTGCTCGAGTTTCTGATGTTTGTCTGATGGAGTCTCTATAAAATAGCATAACTGCCCCCCTCCCCAGTCTGTTTTTCCCCATCTGTCTAGTGAAGCTCCTCGTTACCCATCTCTGAAGTCGGCTGAAATGTGAACCGTGAAGCCTTAGATGGACCCATCAGAATGTGCACTGATCAGAGACCCCCCCCCACCTTCATTCAGCTCCAATCAACACCACCCACCACCTTTGCCCCGGTCAATGGAACCATTCATGGTTTATTCATGGTCATTGTGGGCTTGTGGTCTTTATCTGCAGGCTGAAAATGGTGTTGACTGGACCTTGAAACATGGTGAGTTAAAAGGTGTCTTTTTCTGGGTGGGGGTTTCTATGAAGGGGTGTTACCCAGGATTACAAAGCCAAGTTCAAAGTGAATGACTGGAGATGACTCTTTCAAGGTTTCTGCTGGCCTCTGAGCTAGAAGGTAGCCTTTGATAATCTGCTGATATGGGTTATCTCAGTGCTATTGTTCACTATCTCTTAACTGGAGTCTGACTTGACCCGAGTTCATATGGTTCTGTGCACTCTACCCAATCTTTTCAGATGGTTTAGTGGATAACTACCTTACCTAGTCTATCATTTTTTTTCTCTTTATTTAAGACTTTCAACGCATCCATCAAGGAGGTGACTTGTTGATTTGTCCACAAATTCTATATTTATTGGCAGCCACAAAGATTTGCAAGTTTTTGTCTATTATTGACATAAATTGTCAAGTCAGCATGAGACAATACCTATCTGACCTTCTAACATGCAGTAGAAGCGTGATTTGCGAGGGGGAGCAGTGCGTATCAGATCTCTCCTTGATCACTCTGTCCATTATGTATGTTCTGCTTTAGTGCCAGACAACCCAATCTATCTAATTAAGTAAATCCTCAAGGCCATGTCTGGGTGAACCAGAGTTTATCTTATTTTCCACATGAAACACAAGCCGGTACTTTTGTGTTTCTGGATTTTGTTGACCTCTGCGGAAGGTAGGCCTCCCTTCACATGGAATTCGTTTCAATAAAACAAGGCACCAAAAGACTCTGCCTTTGTTGTTCCTTCCTCTCCCGCCCCAAAGAAGCCTGGAGGGGCTTTTAAAAAGTGCTTTTAAAATGTGTCACTAGTTGCTGGATTACTCAAGTCCCGACCACCATCTCGGGCGAATGATTGGCGCTTTAACTGCACACTTATCCACTGATAGCTGATGTTCTGGCTGATTCCTGCTTGTTTACATGTACCAATATGTGTCCCTGCAGGACTGAAGTCTGTGGAGTAGAGCTGATGACTATGTGTTGCTTGACCTTTGACCTTACTCCCCCCCACACCCCATGTCTCTCAGTCTTGTTTGGCTGTTCGTTTGACCAGGGTACAGCTATCCTAGGCAATCTTTTTCTCATAAATGATGTGCTGCTGGCGGGCTGTGACACGATGACAAACGTACGGGCTGGTGTGTTTATCACTGACATCTGGTAACCTGGTACGACGTTCGTGCCTGTTTGGTAAATCTGGTGCCAGAAAGAGTGCAAGGAGAAGCATCACCAGCAGTGGCTCTGTCGTTGGAGGACAGCTAACTTCCCCCGAAAGCTGTGGTTTTTCTGTGAGGCGCCGGCGAAGGCCCAGGTTCCTGAAAAATTAAAAATTAAACTGGCTCATTCTCATCAGAGTGAACCATTGTTGGAGGTAGAGGGGGGAACAGAAGATGTTTGTTTTTAGAGCCATTACTTTGGCGTGCTGTTTATGATCTTGGGCAGAGTGCATCTACACAATGCTTCATGTTGTGCTTCTTCCTAAGCAATATAAACTCCACCAGTGTTTTCCGTTCCGGCGTAATGAATGGACTGTTCTGATTCAGCCGGCGGTTTCCCAAGACGCCTCTCATTTCTGTGAGCCTTTTCACTAAGGGACTGTCTGCAAGGACATGGAAACTTGGACATTTAGCCAGAATATTTCTCATATATATATATATATATATATGCATGTATGTATCTCCTAATGGCAGCACAGCTCTGGTTCAAATCCCAAAGGCTGTGGACTATGAAACACCTAGGCTACTTTTAATCAGAAATACAAAAATTCATATGCTGGTGGTGAAAGTTTTATTAACAAATTGAGGCTGTTAATTTTGCTTTTGGATTATTGCTTTACAAACAGGACAATGATCAAACACTACAATATAAAATTCTATGAAGCCAAAAAAAAGAGAAAAGGTAAAAGGTCCACTGTTTCTTCTCAGGACTTTACCAAGATCACTTTAGTAGTGTTCAGGGTTCAGAATGCTAGCTTAGAATTTTAGAGAATGCAAAAGTAAAGCATGCTACTTTTGTGAAAAATATTAGTCATTAACTAATGACCCAGGTTCAAAAGCGTGCTCCAGCCAGGCATGTTCCAGAGCCTGGGTCCAGCTGTATGTGTATGTGAGTGCCCCCTGGTGGACTGGCACCCTGCTTGCAGCCCCCTTGCTTCCTGTGATTGGCTCCAGGTCTCCACTGCACTAACTGCATTTGTGGTCACTGAAAAATGGGAGAAGCTGTCTTTTATTTTGTAGCATTCCTGAGCCAGGATATTATTGAAATGGTTCTTCGCTTGACTTTGAAGCCTGGTGGTATCTTCTCCCCAAAGCCCATGAGGAATCAATCAGCCGATCCTTGGCGGGAAGGAACCGTTCGCCGTATGCGGTACGGTAGCGGCCTTGGATGGACCATCTCTGAGACTGGAGCCTTAGTCCAGCTTTTCCAACCTGGAGAAATAGCTCAGCATTCCCTGCCTGTGCTCATTCAGGTTAGGGAAACCATCCTGACAATCTGCAGACGACGTGGAATGTGGTGCATGCTGACTCCGTGTTGGAGGTCATGGTGGCTATGGTCGGGGGGGGGGCTGCTCTCTCCAAACAGGTCCCCCTATTTCCATCCGCACAAGCGGGCCCTTGTCCCAGATGCCCGATCTACAGTGAAAATTTACGGCGTGGCTTTTTTAAAGAGGAAGGCCTCCCCACAACATCCTCTCTAGCGCAAGGCCCCGCTAGACATGTGTTCTCCATTGGAGCCTGGATTATTTAGCGTAGTTGTTGTTTTTTTTTTTTTTTTTTTTTTTTGGTTAAAACACATTCTGGATACTTGAGCCGGCAGGAAGCCGTTCGCAAGCTCACTCGTCCTCCCGCGCTGTGGAAAACGGACGCCTGCCAACGGCGCTGGACAAAGTGCCCATTGAGGTGTTACAGTAAATCCAACTCTGCTGAGAAAAAAAAGAAAACAGGAAACACTGAATTTGTGTTTCCTTTGACTTGAAGGCTCAGATCCCGGAAACCATGAAATGGATAACATTATTCCATTCTAATAATTCTAATTAATATATATATATATATATATATATATATATATATATATATATATATATATATATATATATATATATAAAGACTTTGGACAGACAACAGTCACTTATACCTGGAATACCGGGAAAAAAATATATAGGAGAGAGGGAGGGGAAAAGTGGAAAATAAAACCAGTTGATGCGAAGCACATCAGTGCAGCAGGCCTGCGTAAAGGCCTACTCGTAAAGGACTACTCGTAAAGGCCTACTCGTAAAGGCCTACTCGTGGGCCCCTCACGTTCCCAGGATGGATTATTTTTAGAAGTTCTCATTCCGCCGCATACGACAGTCTGCTTTGGTGGGTGGTGGGGCGGGATTGAATGGTCGGGTTTGTCGATTCTGGTTGCACAGTGGAAACAATAACAGCTGATGAGGGAGCCATCGGCCTTGCCGGGGGGCTTCCTGTTTCCGACGTGCTGTGGGCCCCAGCAAGGAGGGACCTGGGGGCGGTGGTGGGGTGGGGCTGTGATCCATAATGCTTTTACAAGCAGTGGAAATAGACAAGCTTTTTGGGGGGCCGTGTATAAAAGCAGTCAGTCCCATTTCAGTGGGAATCTGTTTCACTCCTGACTATCAGGGGAGGGGGGGGGGTGTGAATTCCTGAGTCTCGGGGAGAAAGTTTGTTTTGCTTCCCCTGGATTATCCCTGAAGTGGGGAAAAAAACTGCAATTGGGCGGGGGGGCTGGCATTCCCTTGGGGGGTTCATCAAACATTAAATACCCTCAGCATGTCTGTGATTAATTTGCCTGCTTTTAACCCCAGCCTGACCCCCACAAACCTGTACCTGCATGCCCGTCCACATGGTGCCCCCCGGCAGATGCCCGTCCACATGGTGCCCCCCGGCAGAGCCACATTGTTCCATTTGCTCCAGTGGTCACAATCCACAAATCTGGTCTATGGCACTCATCCTCGAAACATAACTGTTTAGCTGAACTCCTCCCTCTCCCGCTGGACCTGATTGGGAAAACAAGGTGGATAGGGATGGACCCCCCCCCCTCAATTTTTGCTGACATAGAGAATACTTCAGGCAAGTGGAAGGGCTTTAAAGACAAAGCATAAGAATTTAAGAGTAAAAGGACGAGCAGTCCTGCCAAGGGTCTTGGGCATGCTGGTAAAATCTGAATGGCAGTGGTCAGCATGTTCTGTAGGTCCATGGTCTGATGGTTTTGCTCCGGTAGACATGACACCCTTCTGCCCGCTGTGGGAGTAGCTCTGCTGCAGTCGCCCACAGGAAGGCTGCACGCACCATGAAGGGGATGGGGGACGGAGCCTCATCTCCGGACGGGGCTGGTGTGGTGCTGAGGCGTCACCTGCTGCGTGGTGGTACTGTGTCTCTTCGGAGATCCCTTCGATATTGCTGGTTTGACTTCATGTGTCCCAAATGAGGCACCTTACCTACATTGTGAGGAAGTGTCAGTTACGGCACTATGGCTATGTGGTGCATTTCCTTGAGGGTGATCTGGTTCGCAGGATCCTCATTGCTGAGGACTCAAGCGGCTGGATCAGGCCAGAGGGGACCCCCATGTAACACCTGGCTGCAGCAGGTGTATGGCCATTTCTGAGTGTGGGACTGGACCGTGTGTCTGCCTGGGGGGTCACTAGCAGCGATCCTGAGGAGTTTCGCTGTGTGTTGGGGGATGACAATGCGCTGCATCAGTGCATGATCCCCAAACTGACCTGACCTGACTCTCTGAGGTACGCAGACCGGGGAGTGGCCAGATCTCTGTAGGTGGATACACCTACTCTTGGTCTGGTCGCTCTGATCGCTGCCATACTCAGGGAGTAGCTGTTGCTGTGGTGGATCGGCTCCTCCCAATGGTGCTTCATGTCACATCTTTCAACGAGTGTATCATGAGACTCAGGCTAACACTCCTTGGGTGTCTTATCTGTTGTCTCCAGTTTGTGCTCCAACTGCGGCGAGTGATGTTTCATTCAGGGAGACATTTCACTTGCAACTTCATGCGGTGGTTGATGAGATGACACTCCTCTGATCATGGGTGTCTTCAATGCGACTACTGGCACTGACAGAACTGGCTGTGAGAATTGTGGTGGTCCCCATGGGTCTGGAGACCGGGATGAGAGTGGCTCCATGTTCCTTGACTTTGCTAAGAATCTGAAGGTTGCTGGCAGTTGTGCTGGTGTTGCCGATGTTTCCAGAAGAAGGTGTTTCATCTCTCAAGCCACCCTGGATATTATCGAAAGTCACAGCACATGACTTGGTGGGAACTCCAACTGTATCGGAAACTGAGGAGGATGGCTGTGAGGCTCTGAGGCCAGATAAGGAGGAGTTTTTTAGACGAATCTGTGAGCAGGTGACACACCATCTGTGGTCTAGTGACCCACGTCCTGCTTACAGAGTAATCGAAGCATTACGCACATTTGAATCTGTTCTTTGGAGACTTGCAGTGTCAGGGCAGGTGATGGAACAGTCCTTATGGATGACATGGCAGTTGTGACCCGCTGGGCCGGCCACTTTGAGCAGTTGTTTAAAGCTGATCTTCTGGCAAGGACGTTGGACATCATTGGGTCCATAGTTCTTGAGGCTAATCCTCCAGTCGCCTGCAAACCACTCAATCTGACTGAAATTGCATGGGTGGTGAATCAGCTGGGGGCAGGGAAGGCCACAGGGATCTATTATATCTAGGGTGAACTTCTTCAGGCTGGTGGTAAGGCTGTCCTTGTGGCATTGTGGACAATTTCTGCTTCCATTTGGGAGTCAGGCGTCATCCCAGGCGTCATCCCAACTGACTGGAAAACGGGACTTGTAGTCCTCATCTGGAAAGGGAAGGGTGGTCGCACTGCATTGCAGTGGTTAACACTGCTCTCCGTGCCAGGTAAGGTCCTTACTAGAGTCATCCTTAACATCCTTAACAGGATCCATGATCACTTGCTCGCCTGTCAGTGACCAGAGCAGTCTGGTTTTACCCCTAATAAGTCTACCATCGACCATTCTCCTCGAGAGCAAGCGCGAATATCAGTGGAGGTTCTTTGCAGCCTTTGTTAATTTTTGTAAAGCATTTGGTTCAATTGATCAAGTTTCCCTGTGGCACATCCTGAGAATTTGCAGGATCCCCCCCCGAAGTTGCTGAACATCATGGCCGGCCTGTATACTGGTACCTTGAGGACTGTGCAGAGTGGGGGGAGAACTGCTGTGTTCTTCCCAGTTGATTCTGAGGTTTGCCAGGGGTGTGATCTTGCTCCTACTCTGTTCAATGCTTGTATGGGCCGGGTGTTGAGGAGGGTCATGCGGTCCAGCAGCTGTGGGGCATCTGTTGGTGAAGAAAGATTTACTGATCTTGACTTTGCTGTGATCTTCGCAGGGTCAATGGAGGCTCTGATCGGGGCTTTCGAAAGACTGAGCGAGGAGACTTTAGTGACTTCTTAGGTACAGCCATCAGTAGTGTGTCTGACTGTGGGAAGAATGTCGACCTTGTCGAGAGACTCACTCACCTCGGCGGCGACATTCATGTCTCTGGTGACTCTTCATAAGTAGTCAGCAGACAGGTTGGGAGACCATGAGGGGTCATTTAGTTGCTGGAAAGGGGTGAGTGATGCTCCCGATATCTTTGCAGGAGTCTTTAGAGTCCTGGTGCTCCCTGTCTTGCTGTATGACTGTGAGACATGGACACTATCCAGTGAGCTGAGATGAAGACTGGACTCCTTCAGTACCGTGTCTCTTTGGAGGATCCTTGGGCATCACTGGTTTGAATTTGTGTCGCACTAGTGGTCCTGAATGGGGCACATTACCAGCATTGTGAGGGAGCATCAGTCATGGCACTATGGCCATGTAGCGCGTTTCCCTGAGGGTGATCCGGCTCACACAATCCTCATTGCTGAGGACCCAGGCAGGTGGACCAGGCCAAGGGGACGCCCACGTAACACCTGGCTGTGGCAGAGGGATGGCCTTTTCCGAAGGGTGGGACCGTGTTTCTGCCTGGGGGGTTGCCGGCCGGGACCTCAAGAAGTTTTGCCATGTGGTGGGAGTGGTAACATGCTGCATCAATGCATGCTCCCCAACCTGACCTGACCTGACCTGAGGGGGCGCTGCAGTATGTTAGGTCAAAGGAACGTGCTATTGCTGAGTGGGATTTGGGTACTGGCAGGATTTGTGGGCGGAGCTTAACTGCACATGGCTTTTCAGAGCTAATAAGAGGATCCCCCTTTTTCACCTCACGCAACTCCTAGCTAAAAAAAATTCCTAGCTAATGCCATGGGGATTTAATAAGTGACTAAACAAGACATGTCTAGTTATTTGGTTACTGGCTACCTTTATTGGTGCATGAACCTAAACTGAGAAAAAAACATTTCCAATATCACAAATAAAATTAATAAAATGTCATCAATAAAAACACAAGACTTTTTCAGTGTAAAAGTGTATATGTGGGTCATTTATTGGTTATTGTCTTTGATTGGCTAGTGGGAAGGCCCCTCAAAAGGACCCCCAGCCTGAACATTCACTTCACCATACCGAGGATGTGGACATCTTAAATACCCCCCTTCCTCCGGCCAATGCACTAATGCATGACAGGTCATATATCAACTCTGGGTAATAGCAGGACCTGTCACAGGCAGAGAGTCACAGTGGCGGGATTTACAGCGGGAGAAACCCCCCAGGGCGTCCGTTATGAAACATGCCGCGTACGGGGTCATGGTTCAACATCGAGCCTGTAGGCACCTGCTGAGCTCTGCACAAAGGAACCTGCTTTTGGGTCAATTACAACCTCCAAGGGCTTGTTCTGGGGGCGGTTTAATCCAAGATTAAAGATTACCTTTCCACTAATTACATATTTCGGTGGTAATCCACGTATTTCAGTTATTGCTGAAAGCCTTCACCCCCCCCCCCCCAAACCTGGACCCCATGGGCATTTTCCCAGGACTGATATAAACTGGAAACATGGGAGGAATCTGGAGCCCATTCCTGGAAAAGCAGGGATGAAGTCGTTATGTTCAACTCGCAAGCACCGGGAATCTGCCTCAGGAATGAAAAAGGGAAAAATAGGAGGCGAATTCCATTGGCCTACTTGTCTGGACTAATCGACGTACCATGTTGAAAGAACAAGGTGTGTAATGATGGATAAACCATCCAGGATGGAAAATAATACTGAATAACCTCTGCAAAGGTCACTGGGAAGGCACCTCTGACCAGGTTTGACTTCGTGGGTCAACGTACCAAGACCACCATTCAATGGAATTCCTACGTTATGAAAGTAAAATAAAATCAAACAATAACAACAATACTACTACTAGTACTACTACTAATAATAATACTGCTCAAAACCGTTGAGTAATTTGACATTACATGTGGTACTTACAGTATATGTGGTACTTCTTGACCCCCAAACACCACCCAACAACATTCCAAGGCTTGACCTCCAACCTCCCTCCAAAATCTCGATTTCTAAGGGTGCTGGATAGCAAGCAGAGCTCTGCGATCCAAAATGAGATCCCCGCACACTGTCTGGCCTTAGATGAAGGGGCTAGACTGGATCACCGGGCAGAATCATTGGAGAACTCAGACACATGGTAACCATGACTCCTATTAGTGGCAGGACACCAGCTGGGCTGAATTTAAACAATTTAAGGACATTAGAAAATTACTTAAGTGTAGTTTTGTAATAGCACCAATTTACTGGACTAGCTTCTTAGGTAAGGTCAATATGAGACAATTTTATTGGAA
This sequence comes from Brienomyrus brachyistius, assembly GCF_023856365.1. Classification (NCBI taxonomy): domain Eukaryota; kingdom Metazoa; phylum Chordata; class Actinopteri; order Osteoglossiformes; family Mormyridae; genus Brienomyrus; species Brienomyrus brachyistius. The sequence continues at coordinate 20,504,041 of NC_064533.1, read as the reverse complement.
ACCAAAGATATTGACAAGACAAATGATAAAATCCATAAATATTTGCAGAACACATGTAAAGGAACAAGTAATATATTAAAAGGTAAAAATACATCTCAAATGTATTTCCAGTTATTACCTTAAATTAACTTTAACTTAATAATATTTAAAGTGACGGTACAATTTCAATAAAAATAAAAATGTTTACGTAAATAAAGAAATCTGAGCTTAGCTGGAGGTATCTGGCTGCTGATATTGGGCTGCCTGTTAGCATAGATACTACTGAGAGCAACATGCTAATTCCTCTGAATTTCCGCCAGTTTCATTAAGAATTCCGTCAAGAGAAGAAATAACACAAAAACAGGAAAGATGATTATAACTATGAAAAAAACCCCACTAAACTATGATTATTTTCACACAGAGAAAAGTCAATGCGATCCTTATTCATAGGAAATGGGAAAAGGACTACTCCAATAAATATTTATCAAGTACTGTGATACAGCCTTCCAGTGCACTATTCGTCTGTTTAAACCTGCTCCCCTGGATTGCAATTATAATTGATAATAGAACACCAGAATGGCTCAAGCTACACATAATGTTGTAATATAGGAATGCCGCTGGATTTGTGTCAACCTGGGCCATGGGGAGGGTCGCTTCTGACCTCCCGTGGTCAAAGAAAGAGGGGGGAGATGGAGAGAGAGAAGTGTCTGCTACTTGTCTCCCTACAATTGTTAGACTTCATGACAGAGAAAATACTGAATTATAATAAAAGTTCTGCAGGTTGTATCTATGGCAACAAATGTCAGAAGTATGACTGTATTCCTCCTTTACTAACGTTTTAATTAGAACTAGACGACTAAGAGGGGAATATCATCTGAACGCTAAGCCCCTGTTTCCAGGTCCATCACTAAGGCTGTCTTGCCCTCACTCGTCGACTGAAAGAGACGCACACACCGCCCTGAAGCCTCAGCTGCTCTGCCAGTCCTTTGTTTTACTGCCCCCCCCCCCCCCCCCCCCATGCAATCGCCCCACCCAATCCAACCCGCCACCCCGCCCTTCCCTTTCAGCCAGCATAACACTCTCTTTGTCCGGCTCCCATGCTGAGAATGAGGGGTGTAGTGTCTGAAATATTCCAAAAGTGGGTGCCGAATTTCAGTTATGGGGGGGTGGGGAGGGTGGCAGGTCCATGTGCTTTCAAACAGTTTGCTTAATTCTTACAGCTGCCTTTGATGTTTTTATTTTGTGATTGACTCGCCGTGATCTGAGCAGTGCATTCATCTACTGATAGCAGCTGGAGACAGTACCCTATTTACAATATCCCTCCCACCCCTCCAAACTTGCCCCCACCTGAGCCTTGCCAGCGCGTCCGAAACTGGCTAAGTCGTCAGATATTATAGCTGAAACTTCAAAAGTCTCTTCCTCCTTCCGTTCCCGTGGGCGGCTTTGACCGGCGTCCTCTGTCTGGTGCAAAAGGGCGCAGGGTGTGATGTGATTATGTACCTGGCAGCCCCTCCACCCCCGAGACTCTGCTCCATCTACTTTATTCACTTTGGTGAGTAAATAATGCCTATAAGCTATTTCGATCACTCTGCTTTTTTTTTTGTTCATGTGAAGGTCTTCCTCTTTTGTCTCTACCACTCAGACAGACACACCTACAAGTTAGAAAGAGACTCTTGGCTTCTGCTTCTTTAGAGGAAATGGTTAATGCCGCACTAAAAGACTGAAGACGGCTGCCAAAATCCACCCTTTGGAGTAGATGCCCGCGGGTAGCTCACCGCCCTGTTACCAACTCTTGTCTGAACGCATCGATGGCAACATGGTGTAATGCTGTTGGTGAACGCATGGATCCAGTGCTGAAGTAGGCCAACGTTTTGATGTACTGGAATAAAAAATTAAACATGACCATGAGTACATCCGAGTCTCAATGGCTACCACGACCGCGTCCTTTCCAACAGAGTCAGGTCAAGTCTCCAGTTTTTTCCCTTAGGCTAAATAGTCTGTGGGCCAATCTGAAACTTCTAAAAGTGCGCTTGGCAAACCATACGGTGTCTTGGTGTAAGGGATCACGTAGCTGCTCTTAGGCGTATAGAAATTTTCATTGACATGCCGTTCCATACCAAGCCCAGGCATCCCCGCTACCCTTTAGAATGAAGCTTGGTGTCCTTGGAGACCGAAATAAAGAGTTTTTAATGTTCTGAGCATGTAGCAGAGGGCTGGCTTAGCAGGGTGGAGCTGTCCCGCCTTTGCCAAGCCCCCACATCCTACACACTACCCCACCTTGCTTTCGGGATGCAGGCCTCCGCCCATCACAACATTCATTCACCAGCTGGGCAACCAAGCAGCAGATGTGGCCCCATCACTGGCAACAGTTCTCAGGTGACCCTTTTTTAAGATGTCCTCCTTGGTAACCATAACAACGAGCAAGGTTGGCATTACATTCCTTTAGTAGCCTGTTTCCTCTTCAGGGCACACCGAAGAAGGATGCAAAACTACCTCATAAACAAAATTAACAAAAAAACAACACTGGCTGGTGAAAAACGCTTCAAGATGTCCCGTCTTTTTCCATCAATGAGCTGTTTCCCAGGAATCCCTTTCAGCTCCAGACGGTATTTTTCAGCGACAACCATAAGCTGAAAATACTTTATGCCAAATTTATCTGTCATGGAAATACCTTAAAGGAGGCACCACAAAATATACATTTCCGGTGGAGTGGAATGGAGTATCTCAGAGCTCAGGCCAAGGCTGTGTTCACACAGGGTGCCCATCTCTTGGTCCCCTTGGTAGTCACCCTCCACTGTAAATTTATTTGACTATCCCTGCCGGCCCCTGGAGGATGGGCTCCCCCTTTGAGTCTGGTCCCTCCCAAGGTTTCTTCCTTCTAGGGAGTTTTTCCTTGCCACTGTCGCCTATGGCTTACTCTTACTCACTGGGGGCTTTGGGTGAGGATGCTGTAAAGCGCTTTGAGACAATGTAATGTTGTGATAATGCGCTATATAAAAATACATTTGTTTTGTTTTTTTTGTTAAATGTTGCCACCATTTAACTTCTCTTCCTGTTGGACCCCAAGTGGGTAATTGGGGGAGGGAGGGGCAATCATATATCATTCAAAAAAACCTATACTATTCTTGGCCACAGTGTGAACATACATGTGAAAGTGAAAACTATCAACATGGCCTTTACAACCATAGGGTGGACTCTTTAGTCATGACTTCGGTGTGGCCAAAAAGAAGAGATAGAAACTGATGTCTTGACCTCATCAGAAGAAACCTGGACATCATTAAAATAGTTTAACCAGAGGAAACCTGAGAACCTGCACATTGCTCTCATGACCGCAAAGGAGAATGGTCAAATAATCTAGCCAGTTACCAGAACCTTTATTAAAATGCTGTAATTTCACTGGTTTAGTATCATTTTGTGGTGCATGACCTCCAGAAGGTGAAGAGAATGATACTGGAGCAACTTCACTGGGGTTCCCTCGCAGCATGACGTTCTGAGACGTGGTTCTTGTTGCTGAGGAGCATGTTAAAATGGCCCCTTTAGGACTGGATTTAAGTACCGTTTATATTTAGTTCTATAAATTGCATGTTCTTCTGGAGAACCACTTATGGGACTAACTGGGCAGCACTAAAACCAGGGCCCAAAACAAACTTGGGCCTGATAATAGCAGAACCTGGAGTTTCTAAGTACCGGCCCTTGTTGACTGATGAAACCATTTCTAGCTGTCTAAGGAATTCTCACTTCTATTTACTTATAGATCGTTTTATTAAGCATTTTCAGCATTATATAATGACATTAACAAGAAAGGAAAAAATGGAAGGGGGGAGCTCGCCACCAGTTACGACGTGTTAGCAGGTATGTACTCAAGTTCATAGTGGAGCAGAAATGACTTCCAGACTTAAAAAAACCCGGATAGAACCTCTAACAGAGTATTTAAATGGAATTGTCACTTCTAAAGATCCAAAAATGTATGTGCTGTGTTCTCATTCTAAGGCCTGCACTGTACCTACTTTTTTAGTCTGTGGTGGGCAACACTTGGTATCCCATGAGCCTTTGCAGTCAAGCAAATTAAGTTAATTAGCCACCACTTCAGGTAGAATATTCAGGAAACCTGTCAAAGAGACTAAAAAGAGAGAAACATACAGAAAACGAATGAAGTTTTTCTCCTATAGGCCTGGTCATGTGACTCAGAGATGAAATAGTAGCTATGGACCATTTCCCAAACACGAGTGAGAGCTGGATCAATGACCTCCAAGAAAGATAAATACAATGGGGAGCAGTTAAAAAGTTGCTCCAGGCTCAACATTAATGGACCTTTTTGTTCTTTTTTCTCAGAAAAATACATAAGGAAATAAACAATCTAGGACACTGAGAGCTCAGGAATAAACACAACCAAAGTGGTCTTTGGTCATAAATTATCTTATGTGTGCCTTCTTAAATGGCCTTTTGTTACACGGTTACAGTATTTGAAGGCAAGGCGAATGAGTGGGGGTGTGTGCAAACAGTTTTTTGTGGTCCTCCATGGATCAGTCCACTCGGATTAGCTGATGGGAGGCGGAAAAGATTTGGGGAATTGAGTGGATGAGTCCATTTGCTAAGACAGGGGTGTGTGGGCTTGTACCAGAGAAGAAAAGACCCTCAGTAGCTGCCTCTCCCCCCTGTCATGACTGCCCCATTTACATTAATCTTTGTTTGTTTTTCCCTTCATTTCCTAATTTGCTTAATGGATTTCAGCACAGGATCGAACCCCCCCCCCCCATTCCGGTGTGAGTTCTGGGCCGTTTTCACATTTTGCAGGATCATTTAGCTTGACCTTCAGACTCTAACTGTTCAGTTCTGTTAAATAAAGGAGAAGCATAAGAATTAGGTGTTTATTTATCTATCTGTTTATTTATGATTTCAAGGACTGCAGTTACTGTGAATTTTTCTTGATGCAAATACATGGGCTGTGTGTATCTGAAAATGATGCTGTCAGTTCAGGTCAAGAGGCACTGGACGACTTCTGTGCTCATTCCTGTATAGGTCTCACAAAATGCCTCTTACATAATTGTCTTCCATGTCCAAAATGCACAATATTGCTTTAATGGTTGCTGTCATAAAAGTAAATTATACTGGACTTCTGTGTGGAGACATTATTTCCTGAAGTCCATATGGATGTTGGCTCAGTCCATATGATGGAAACATGGCAGGGGTACAAGTGAAAATGTGGGGATCCAAGACCAAATATCTTATTCGGGAGGAGGGGGGAGGTGGGGGGTGGTGTTTTGTCTGTTACTGCCCCTGAGGGATAGAATGAGAAAGGGAGCTGATTTATATACCACAGCATTTTTAAGGCGGATGGATTATTATGTTATTCCGCTAGGGCTGCATCTTCCTCTGATAAATGAAATATGTTTTGGCACAGTACATGTCGTAACATGCTTGGGAAGCTGCCAACATCCAATTGACCGTCACATGATCAGTTGAGAGAAAGTTGTGTGCGACTGGTCCAGGATTCAGGCCCGGTCTCTCAGGACCAGGATTGCAAATCAAACCAGAACTTCAGGTTCCGATGGTCAAGTTGGGACCCTTGCCAAATCACTTGGGTCTCAGTACTCCAGAAAAATCCTCAATTAAGTCACTCTTCCTGAAGATATCTAGCATTTTAGAGCATGGTTTTGTGTCACAGAGGACAGCCTGTGGACCTCATTATCTTAGTCAACCGATTGCAGGGTTATCGGCAAAACCCTAAAGTCTTGTACAAAACATCACCGTGATTTTTTTATGGTACTCCTCTGTGGAGAGATCACAAGTCGTATTAGTGCTGCCCCATGAGATATGAAGTTTTGTCATTTTTGAGAGAGGCAGCAGCTTGCTGGAGAGGTGTGGTATGGTTGATAGGGAGGCGTGGTGCGGTGTGACAGTGCATTTATGGACGTAGGGCCCTCAAGTGAAGGTGCGGTCATGTTGACCAAATAAACTGTATCACAGAGGAGGTCTGAGCTTGTCCTCCTCATGGTCTTCGTGACCTTCAGCTTTCCAAATGACTTGAAGGTAGATTTGGTATCTGGGGTGGTGTTGGGGAAGAAGAGCGTAAACCGACTCTACTGGGAGGCGACAGAGTGAGTCGGGTCTCACTGTTGCTGGGAGACGGGTCTGAGCCGCCCAGGCGGGCAGTGGGTTGGCTCCGGGGCTGATCAAAGGTTAGCTGGCACCCCGCTGCACCCCAAACAAATACCCTGCGTATGACGCTCAATACCAGCCTTGTTTCAATAAGATCCTCTTATTGTGTTCACAGCGAGGAGCCTTTGAGCACAGTCGTTTATTCAGAGCCTCCGACCGAATTACATATTTGACAATATACAAAATAATAGTCCACTATGACTAAAGAAATCCCCCGCTGGAAGGATGTCTCTGGGTAATGGAGCAAGACTAAACTCTGATTTTCCCAGACGTCTCTCCGATGAAGTACACTGTTCTTATTTTTACATAAAGTCATAAGCACAGAAATGAATATTTGGTCCCAAAAGACTAAACAGCACATTTTGTATTCATGTTTTGTTGGTGGCCATTGTTTGTTGGTTTAGTTGGTAAAGAGAGTAGAGCTTTCGCTAGTGTTAATGTAGGGTTAACTTTGGGTTTTTATGTCTCGTTAATCTTTTTTTTTAGGTCTGAAGCAGCAATAAAGCAAATTATATGACACTATTAGCAAAATTACAAAATGGCAGTTGGATGTTTACATTAGAAGCCCCTGCATACCCTTCAGGGTCAGGCTGTTTAAAGACAGCGCTGAACCACCATGTAGCAGTGTGGAGGTCGAACGAAATGCTGCAGGACTCAAGGAGCCTGGAATTCTTGGGCTGCTGACGCACTGCTGTTCCCAGAAAGGGACTGTGCCAGCTGAACCAATGGAAACCCTACAGAGGGTGTCCTTCGGGGAGGGATGCTGGGACTAGACTGTCAGCTATGTTGAGAAAAATCTCCTACTTGCCTTTGAGCGGTAGCGCGGTACGTTAGTGTCATAATTAACCCGACAGGTGTGACCACAAGCATGCTTGGTGTTGCCATAGGCTCCCCTGCTGACTGATGTCTTTAACTAGCTCACTCTGGGGGGGATGGCAGCAGTAGCTCCTCACTGTTGACAACTTGCACCCACTTCACCTTCTTGGGCCACTGTCGCAGGCTTCTCTCATCACTCTGGAACATTCGAGGTGGAACAGTCGGTATCTTTGACTACATAGAGCTCAAAAGGCTTGGGAAGGTGGCACTGACAGCGAAGACTGCCCATGGGTCGGACTCTCACGCCGACTGGAGACACTGTGGCAGGAGATGCTGGAAATGAGAGTCAACATCTTACAACATTTGTCCATTTTGGCTGTGAGTTCCTCAGTTATGACACCCTGACTGCGAACAAACCTACAGTGTAAAATATTGAAGTCCAAGCTATAGACATTAGTCTCTTAACGGAATCTGTGAGTGTTGGCTAGTTGCTGTTGGATAAGAAAGGGGGAATCTCACTGGTCTGAGTGACATCACCCAGCTAAATCACGGAATGCCGTCTTGTGACTTCAGCAGCCACAAACTTCGAATCAGGCACATGCTTGTATTGTTCTTTCACATCTACGCCAACAGGTCCACTTGCGGAGCAGCTAACTGTGATTTCTGCTCCAAACTTACGCTAATCTCTCAGCGGCTCACTGCGGGAAAGGAAACATGTTGCTATCGACTGAAAGAGCAGTGTGTCATAACCACACTGTCGCCTCGACCGAGGACCGACTCCCAAGAGACATAGCAGGGATGCGAGATATGACATTGTTAGACAAGATTCAATCCAATGGACAGCATTTACGAGGTGGGGGATTCAACTGACAGCTAGAGCAGATCAAAACAGCAGCATTGCCAGGACAAGGCGAGCTTATCTACCCAGCGTCTGGGAATCATCAAAGGGACGGTGAAGCGGAAAGGCTACAGTCAAATCGGCTAAATGCCACCCAAGGAAACTGCTGCAGACTCAAGTGAAACAGACCCACATGTCAGTCAAAGCCTCAAGCACGCGGCATAGTATGCAGGAGCACACAGGGAGTCTGAAATCACGTCTCTCCTGAAGTTCTAGTTTCCTCAAGGGTTCCTCAAGCTAACAGATAAAGGTGTCATTCAAGAAATGCTTCAGTGGCTCCAGAAAAGGCCCTTAAAAATCAAATAAATGTTATCTCGTGGATTTAACCTCAAAAACAAACCAAGCTGGTACAGAACACCCAGCTTAACTGATTTACTTTTTTTTTTGGGGGGGGGGGAGGCTGATTGGTGCAGCTGTTAATGACTGTGATGTATGAATGAAACAGTGAAAAGCACTTTGTATCTTCTGCATGATACCCCCCCATATAAATATATATATATTTCTTTTTTCTCTCTCTTTCACTCTTTCTCTTTAATAATTAAAAAAAACAAATAAATTTGCAGCTTAATGGAAGTACATTTCGAATGGTTATTTTTTTCCTTAATTAAACAATGTAGAATTTAAAATAACACTTAAACTTTTATTACCATGATAAAGCCCTTATTAAACAATTTGTCTACTTAGTCTTTTTATTAATTACATTTATTTCTAGATAATCGTGTTCAGTTGTGACAAGTAAACATTTAAATTTAATAATTGCTATAATAAACTTACGTCATACTGCAGTGATATAGTGCCTCACACGTTGTAAACTAATCTCAGCCTCCTGTAATGCCTGGAATCTTTTCACTATCTTTGTTAATGACTCCACGCTCTGTGTCTCCATTTGCTGTTTCATGCCTGCCCTGCAGATGGCAGTCATGAATAGACATTCCATAGGAATTTGTAAGCAGGAAGACAAACCAGTCTGTAATATCCATCCTGTTTTCCCACAAAATAATTGGAAAATTTGGATCAGCCCGAATAGTTTGTCTCTCGGGTGACACGGGGAAGCTTGTATCTAGTTTTACCGACAGTGTACTTTGAACAAAACGCAGCCAGACCAAATTTTGCCCCAAAATACCAGCTAAGTAACACACACACCCTCCGTGAGATGAGTTCACTGACGGATATCTATGGAAAACCCTGCAGATTTCACACACTACCATGTGGGCGTTTGAAGTAAACCGCAAAAATATTAATCCTGCGAATGTTGCTGGCTGCCGTGTCCGTCGAACCCAACTGACATGTCGGCCAGAGCCATGGCAGACAAACTAGGAACGTTACTTCTGAAGCCGACATTCTCCTAAGGTGCTGGGAGATGCAGATGAAGGGACACTCCAACCTGGAACAAACTGACGTGCAGAAAGACCCTGGTGTACTCTGGCATAAGCCGCAAGGGTCACATAATGTAGAACACATTACCTTATGCCCAGCATTTGTACACACGAGCCTTTGGTGAAATGTCAAATGCCTATTTGTAGACAAACTGCACTCTTCTCCATTTAACCCACACCATGCCAGCCCAACCGTGCCATACTGCATGACCCTTAATAACACATCATAATTAACTCTGTATCAAAGCTTTGATCTTATATGTTTATGGAGACCTCTTTGGACATGGATGTCTGCGATCAGTAAATGTATCTCTATCATGATAATGGGAAGGCCTTCAGTACGTTTTGAAAAGGCTAACTGGGGTTTGTTGCTAAGGCAGACTAATACATGACAGCTGGGATTGGAGTGAAATATGACGTGACGTTACCCAGTGCTCATGGGATCATGGGAACTCCCTAGAAGGACTTACAGGAGGCAATTTGCACAGTGATGCCCGGTCCCAAAATGGGGAAATACTACCTGGCAACAGGAATCTCCATCTCGCCATAAAGGCGCAGAAAAAGATGCTATATCAACTGAAATGCACCCTGTGTTTTTTTTCCCGTTGCATAACAGAAGTAACATAACATCATGCTGGGTAATCTGCAACGCGCTCTGATCTGACGAAACGCCTGTTTTTTTTCAGAACTGCGGGGAATCGTGTTAAACTTTTTCATCTCCGTGGGGAATCGTCCATTGAGATGTGTAATAATGCCGTCAACAGTAATAACACTGCAGACTGGTGGAAGAGCTCATCAAAGCACCGAATGGGGATGGGGGGGGGGGCGCTTTGAATCACGGTGCTGGTGACCTCTGAGCCCAAAGTGACATCGGAGACTGGCTTTTGTCAGAGGCTGGTAGCTTTTACTCCAGTTTTCTCCCTCACTCTCCTCCTCCTTCTCTGGTTCATCTACTAAGCAGTGAACGGGGACCAGGACTGGGGGAATCACAACTGATCTACAGAAACCCCCATGACCTTAGAAGGGAAGCTTTAAAGAAAAGAAAAACCACAAATGTTAAGAGACAAGGGCAGGTTTACAGGGAGGGTCAGCAAAGGGCACGGCAGAGAGCTTTTGGAGGAACATGCCTTTGCTTGTTGCTTGTAATGGCTGGCTGTGAACGCTGCCCCCCCCCCCCCCCAACTGAAGCCAGAGTGGAACAGCCCGTCCCACCAGTCTGTCTCCCATATGCTTGTCAACAGAACAGGACATGGCTGGTCACTTTGCTAAAGGCCATCAGGAACTTGGTAAACATCCAACTAATGTGGGGCACAGTGTCTGTCTCAGCAGGTTTTGCCCTGTGCCTGTGATTGGAAGGTTGCAGGTTTGAATCCTAGGATCAGAGGAGCGATGTCACCATTGGGCTCCTGACCAGGGCCCTTCACCCACAATCGCTCCAGAGTCTGGCTGACCCTGCTTTCTGAAATATGTACATCGCTTTGGATAAAAGCATCTGCTAAATAAATAAAATGTAACGTGCATGATGTGGCTGCTATTCATGATTGCGAAAAAAGTGGTGAATTTATAGTGATGTTTTATTTATGATGTGTCACTTTAAGATAATTATGTGTCTACTTGATCACTGATTTTATCGCTGATGATTTACTATCAACTTCTAGGAGCTAAAACACCTGAACACTGTGAATACAAAGGCAGAGTCGGGGCCCTGCAGCCTGTCCCATGAGGCACAGAAAGCCCAGGACAAGAAGCCAAACCACTGCAGTAGACATGAAGAGTCATTTACAAACAGATTTATGTAAACTGCATGTATTTCAGCTGTTAAAGGAAAATAGGGCTCTCATAAACACAGGGTGTGTGGACACACACACACACACACACACAGGTTTGTAATTGTATCTTTGTGCGGACTCTCCATTCATTTCCATGAGGAAAATTTTAATCCCAACATAAATAACCTAACCCTAACCAAACAAAATATGAGATTTTTGGATTTTTTTTTCCTTTTTTTATTGCAATTAGAGATCTGAAAAATGGTCCCCACAATGTCAAAATGACAGGCTTTTATCATACACACACACACACGCACACAGTTCTGGAATCGAACCCCCAAATTTGGTAGTATGCGGCCTCAGTGCTACCCACCGGGGGGACTGAGCACTGTGAGCCGGTCCGTGATCTTTCCCGTAGCACCACCGCTAACACCCTGATAACTGAGCAGCAGAATGGCAGTGGCTCTAACACACCTTTTCTGGAGCAGGTCGCGTTACATAATCGCAACGGATACAGCGGCGGAACGAGTTCATGCGGAGGTGAGAAGGGGCCATCCAATTATACGGGAAACTGGATCTGAACCAAGGCGGATTTTCACACAACATTTAACATTATTAAAGCCGACGCATTGCATTCATATGGCATGAAAGTGGGATTTTTTCCATGGTATAGATTACATAGCAGAAAGTGCATTAGCAACATGCTAACATCGAAAAATCTAACACGACAAGGCCGTTCCTGTTCCCAGTGCCAAACTATGCATGGACACAGTCTGCCAACACTATTAAGTCACTGTCCATTAGATGCAGCATCACACATTGATGGTATTTGAGTAAAAAAGTTTCTTCTTACGTTTATGAGTACATTAAATATGGCTTAAACCAAACAAAACTGGAGACAGAAATAATAACGGACCCAGGTTACACTTGTTTATTGTGGGGGCAATTAGGGGGCCCCCGGGCTAAGACAGGACGGTTTTGACTTCCTAGTGGTGAACAGGCCACTTCCTGCTGCTGCAGGATCCAGGAAAACCCCCCCACCCCAAATAATCACTGGGAATGGTGGCTTCCATAGGGGCTTAGCGCTCAGTTCCGTGTCTGTCAGCAAAAAACAGAACAGGGCTTCCTTTCCGAAGAAAGCCACTCTTTGCCAGAGTAGTTACAAGACATTTTTTTGTTGTGTTGGGGGGGGGGCTGGGGGTGTTGCTTATGATTTGAATTATGCAAATCAATCAGTGATGCTAATATGAATACTTTCCAGACTCCCTGTCATAAATCTTCTTCTTTGGAGAGAAAGCAGCATCACCACACAATGGTGAAGTAACTTGTGAGATTTCAGCCAACGACCTTCTGATCACAAACACAGCGCCCCAACCCACTGAGCCAGACGCCTCCCCTGCCTGAAATAACCGAAGGCCTGGCCCCCTTTAATGAGCCGTTGCTCGCTCCCTGTCTCGTCTGTCCGGCCGGCTGGCTGCTGCTTTCCCTCGGTTATGCTCTAATCTCCGGAGCCCTGCCCAGTGCTGATCCACAATCCCGCCACTGCACCGGCTTGGCCAAACAGTAGGGGTCCCGCGATGGTATCGTGGTGTTTCCCCGGCACACATTCCTCCCCGCCTGCCCCACCCCTCCCACTGCCCCCCCCCCCCCCCCCCAGCGCTCTGATCCTCGGGGCTTTCAAAAGGCTCGGGACCATCATGGAACACTGTCACAGACAGAAACACTTTTATCTGTTCAAAGGGAAACAGATCTCAAGCGCTGATGTCGGCCTAGACACAGTAAAAGTACATCAAATATGTCCTAATCCCCCAGTGAAGGGTGATGCTGTCTCTGAGAAGCAGGCACGTTTTACACAGGCTCTGTCACGCTATGGTCTTAACATTAAACTGATTTCGCCTCCTGATATAATGGCTTTTGCTGAATTCTGGACCCATCTCTCTCGGAATTGTCTGGGCGTCCATGCTGCAATCATATTTACACCCACCGGTCCGAATATCCATTTACTACACTCAGATCAAATCAAGCTTTGTGTAAAGTGACATTTTTACATTTTATTATTTAGTACAAGCTTTTATCCAAAACAACACACATTTCTGAGAAAACTGGGTCAGCCAATCCCAGGAGCACTTCGGGGGGGGGGGGGGGGGGGGGGGGGTTCAGGGCCTTGCACAAGATGCAGTGCTGAAGTCACTCTGCCGACATTGGGATTTAAACCAGCAACCTTGTGATTAGAGGCACAGCATGCTAACCCACTGAATGTATGCCCTCCACTTTCACGGAACGATAATGGATCTTGGCGCGATCTGGTTCAGCATGTGATGCTACACGGTCATTAAAAACAGGTTGAACCCAGAACATTGATAGTTCCCGACCCCTGCAGAGCTATGGTTTGGGTTCTGTTTAAGTTGGACACTTGCTGCTGTGTTCCTTCCATCATTCCAAGTAACTTTAATAAGACTTAGGATCAGAGATGGAAAGTACAAATCCAGACCAAGTTTGTGTTTCCACCAAACAGGTGAGCATAAAGAGTCACATTTACAGAGTACTCAATTGGTTGGTTGAAACAAAACCTTGGTCTGGATTTGTACGTTCTGGACCTGAACTTGCCACCTCTGCTTAGGACAGGCTTGCACTTTTCACTTACAGCTGTGATTTGCAGTAAGTGACATCAGTGGAGTCCTTTCCGGGATTTTATGTTCATTGTCCTTTTCCAGTTGCTATAAATACCTTGTTTATTACAAAGAACCAGCAGTACCAAAGCTTTAATTCTGCTTTTTCGGCTACATCTTATGGCATTTATGGGACAATGGTGTGACCACATCTAATTACGACTCCAAAGTAATTGCATGAATATAATTACTTGTAATTAAACTTTTAAAGCCCAGGTGACATTTCTGCTCAGCCTTTCATGTCTCCTGCCCCAGGCGACTGTAGCTTGGACGGCACATAAGAATATCCGTCGTATAAAAAGGACAGCCTCGCTTTCATCTCCAAGTAAGAGGGAACAGACAGGGCGTTATGTCATGATAGCATGTCACCCTACATCTACATTTACTTATTTAGCAGATGCTTTTGTCGAAAGTGAGGCAGAGAGAACATCACAAGCCTACAGCTGTCAAGCAAGGGGCGTATCCAAAAATTCTGGGGTCCCTGACAGAAAGTCACCCTGGCCCCCCTGCATAATTTGGTGCTTTCAACTTTCAGTCTGAAAAAACTCCCATGGTAGATAGTGTAAGGAGTAGAATTGGTGTGTGATAAGTAAATAGGAGAAGAGTTCACCACTGCCAAAACTACCAATTTATAGCCCCCACTTAATAAGATCTACTGGAATGGGAAAGCACTCAGAGGTGGTGAGGATGCACCCAAAGCGAAGATAAAATAACTGTGTTTATTTTAAACAATTAGTCAGTAGACCTTCCTGGTCAGGAGATCCTCTTGTGCATGCCCTCTCAACATAACAGGGCCAATCAATAACAAACAAAACTACAACTTAAATACACATGCAATTCTATTAAGTAAGGACAAGACACAGCAAATATCAGTCATAAAATAATAAACGCTAACTCAATTAACGGTGGAATTAACGGTGGTGTTCGATGAGACTGAACAATTGCCTTTGGTTTGCAATCGTTCCCCTACCAGAAGACCAATAAAACACTGATATAAAAGGCACCAATTAATAAATATAGATATACAAGGCCATCCACCTGGGGTTCCACTCGGTAAATTTTTTGCAGAGTGTGGGCCCCTGATGGTAGGGTTAGGGGCCCCTTTAAAATGTCCTTCCCACGCCCCTGTGTCAAGACACTAGGCATAAGAGCAGCTAGACTGGGCTTCCAGTGAATAACCAACGACAAGTGTCAAGTCAAGTCAAGTCAAGTATGCTTCATTGTCATATCACCCACATACAGGTATACAGTAGCACAAAATAACGTTCCCCCAGGGCCACGGTGTGGCATATGACAGCAAGCGACAACAGGAAGATTTTCACAAAGAGAAAAACAGTAGACTGTGAAAATACAGCAGCATAAAAGATGTGCAATAAATACAGTGGATTGAATAAATGCTGGAGATAAATAATAAGTTAAAATGACCATAAGTTAAAGAGCAAGTTAGAACAGGAGCAAGAGATGTACAGTATGGTAGAAATACAGTCGTCTGTTGACTTATTTTCTGTCTGATTGTTCTTACAACTCATAGGAGCCTTAATGAAATTTATCAAGACGTCTGAAGCATATGCTTTTAGCAGACATCTTTGGCCATGTGTCTGAGGTGCTGGAAAAACCAAAACAAACTGATTGCGTTGCCACTATAGAGGTTTAGTTAACTGTGTGTGATTGTCCTGGTTGATGCTGAGACAGTTAGCAAAGTTGTTTCACAATTGAAATCAGGAACCTGTTCTTTAGACCCTATTCTCTCATCTGTTTTAAAGACATTTCAATACTTTTTTACCTAAAATTTGCTCACCATTGTTAATTATTCTCTTCACATGGGTGTCTTCCCATATGCCTGTAAAACTGCCATGGTTGAACCTCTTCTGAAGAGAAACAATTTACATGCAACATGTCTTAATAACTAAAGACCAGTATCCAATCTGCTATTTTAAGTAAAATTTTAGATAAGCTTGTTTTTGATCAGTTAAATGATTTTATTAATTCTCACAATATTTATGAAAAATACCTGTATGGTTTTTGGACCAACCATAGTACCAAGACAGCACTAGTCAAGACTGTAAATGATCTCATGTGCAAAATGGATGAAAGATTACTCTAAGTATTAGTACTACTTGATTTAAATACTTTGATACAGTAGATCATTTGATTCTTTTAGATAGACTTTACAATTTGATTGGCCTCTCTGGTACTGCTTTTAATTGGTTCAAATCATATTTTACTGATAGAGAATTTTTTGCAAGCACGGATGAATGTTCATCTAAAAGTCATAAAATGAACTGTGGTGTTCCTCAAGGATCAATCTTAGGTCCTACACTTTTTAACATCTACATGCTGCCACTTGGAGATGTCATCAGGAGACATGACATCAGTTTCCATAGTTATGCCGATGACACATAACTTTACATTGCTGTGTCCCCTGAAGACCCAGGGCCTATAGAAGCCCCTTTTAATTGCATTTTAGATATCAAGTCATGGATGGCCACGACCTTTCTACAGCTCAATCAGGACAAAACAGAGATCATTGGTACTGACGCTAAGAGAGAAAGAAACTCTATGTACAAGCACTGGCCGTTTACCCTTGCAAACAAGTAAAAAACCTGGGAGTCTTCTTTGACTTGGATCTCAGTTTTTTACCTCACATTTGAACCATAACTTATCATCTTAAGAACACTGCCAAAGTGCATCTCTCTCTCTCTCTCTCTCTCAACACAGTGACACTAGTACATGCTTTTATTACTTGCAGGATTGACTACTATAATACTTTACTTTACAGTCTCCCTCAGAAGAATATATCTCGACTAAAATTACTTCAAAACTCAGTTGCACATACATGAACTAAAACCAGAAAAAAAGCACACATTACACCAATTTTAAAGTCTCTGCACTGGCTAGCAGTCTGCTTCAGAATTGATTTCAGGATTCTTTTACTGATTTACAAAGCTCTTAATGGTCTTGGACCTACCTACTTATCAGCAGAAGTGGAGATTTCAGGTCCAGAAAGTACAAATCCAGACCAGGATTTTGTTTCAACCAACCAGTTGAGCATAAGCAGAGTCACAAATCACAGAGTACTCAACTGGTTTGTTGAAAAAAAATCCTGGACTGGATTTGTACTTTCTGGACCTGAACTCTCCACCTCTGCTTATCAGATGCACTTTGATCCTATCAGCCCTCTAGAAGTCTCAGGTCTTTAGGTATTGGCATTTTAATTATCCCTAAAGTCCAAACTAAAACCCACGGTGAAGCATCCTTTTGCTACTATGGTCCACATCTGTGGAACAGTCTTCCTGAAGATTTGAGGGCATCAGAGGATCTTCATATTTTCAAAAGCAGACTTAAGACTTACCATTTCAATCAGGCTTTTGCTTGAGTTCTATTGTTTTACCGAACTTTATTTGTTTGTCTGCTTAATCAATATATGTGAACTTTATTTATTACTTATTTGTCTACTTATGTATATATTTGTCCGTTTTATTATTTGGATTGTCCCCTTTTATTTTATCTTTATTTTAGTTTAGTTTATACTTCTCTTCCTTTATTTAGCTTTATCATATTTATCTATCATAATTTTGTCATTTCCTTTTTCCTTTATAAGAACTCACCATTTATAATTTTACTCACCATATTTTAACCTGCCTCTAGCGTTTCTTTATGCAAATTTCTGAGATCCATGATAGTGTTTCCTAAGTTCCTGTTTCCTAGGTTCCTGTTTTTATTATCAGTTCCTGTTTTATTGTGGTGTCTATTCTTTTATTATTAACTTATTTATCTATTTATTTGTTTATTTACTTATATATTTATAATTGTGTTTCATGTCTTTTTTCCCTTTATTTTTTCACTTTATTTGGGTGAGGGTGGTAGTAGGGATGGGTTGATATTGTTCATATTGTGTTTCATTCTGTTGGGTAAAGCACATTGTGTTGCATTGAGTTTGCAGGAAAAGTGCTATATAAATCAAACCTGATTGTTTGATTGATTGATGTTGCCTCTTATGTTATACAGTATATGTGACCTCTCCCCATTCTGCTTCCTGGGCATCATCATGTCTCAAGATCTCATGTGGGATCTGAACAGAGGATGTACTTATTATGGCTGTGCACTTCTCCCCAGCCGTCATGGAGTCCACCCTCACCTGCTCCATCCCATCTTGTACGCTGATGCCTCTCCCTAGGACAAGGGCAGACTGCAGCGTATCATCTGCTGTGATCCAGAGAAGCTGACTGGCTGCAATCTCTCATCCCTCCAGCACCTGCATCCCTCCAAGTTCCTGTCACGAGCAGGAAAGATTGTGGCCAACCCCTCCCACCCAGGAGATGGACCGTTTAAAACGCTACCCTGTGGCAATAGAGGTCTATCAAGACCAGAACCACACACCACAAAAACAGCCTCTTCCCTTCAGCAGTTGATATCATCAGCAAGCGCCCTGCCCCCCGCTTATATAGCCCTTGCCTCTGCCCCTCACCCAATGACTCTGTATGCATTTTTGCACATCCGTTTCATCTGTCTATTCTACTGGGAATCATATTGTCATGCCCGACTCGTCCGATCCTCGTGTGTGCCACGCCCTCTGATTATCCACGTGTGCTTCCCTGATTTTGCCCAGCTGTGTCTGATTATTTTCACCCAGTTTTGTCTATTTCAGTCCATGTCTTGCCCTGGTTTTTGTCCATCATTGATGTTAGTTGATGTTAGATGTCTGTATCACCTACCTGTCCTGCCCGTAGCTTCTTTCCCCTTTTAAATCCCCGTTTGCCCCGACTTTTGCCTCCTTGCCTGCTTCCTGCCTGCTTGCCTGCTCGTGCGCTTACTACCCATTTACCAGCGATTCTGACACATATATTTTTATATTTCAATAGTCAGTATATCTCCTTTCCTTTAAGTTCATATATATATATATATATATATATATATATATATATATATATAAATATATATATAATTTGATAGTAATTGCACAGCTCTGCACTGTTTATACTATTTTATTTTACTATTTTATCTCTACTTATTCTGTTTTTCTTAATTTATGTTCTATGTTATTTGTCAATGTAAGCAACGATACTGCCAGAACAAATTCCTAGTACATGCAGCTGTACCTGGCCAGTAAAGTTAATTCTGAATATGACATTTTTAACTAGTGCATTTCAATGAGTCCTGCCAGCGTGTCCACTGCAGAAACCTCAGAACCCTGGCAGAGAGCTGAAGCGAAGAGGCTGTTTATAACAAATGGAATCCTTCTGTGGAAAAGCGTCCTTTCACTGCTGCACTCCCTTCGGCTTGGTACTGAATCTCTCCTTGTATTCTGCGGTAGACACATGAAAAACCATTACCCTCCCGCCAGGGACGGACAGTGATAAAAAAAGCAAAGTCTGAATCACTTTCTGCTATTAATAAAATGCACCACGGCTGCAGGGGGTGACATGCTGGAATTATGGCATTGATATAAAAATCAATGTGAACAATCAATCGAAAAATTAAGTTTCTATTAATTTTTGCTGCATGTCAATGGATTGAAGTTTGACAGAAATAAGGATAGTTTAATATCAGACTTTTTACAGTCAACCGTTCATTTGTTTTGTGGTACATAACTGAGAATCAGCCTGTGCTCCTGGAGCAATGGGAGTTAAGGGCCTTGCTGAAGGTCCCAGGAGAGATATGACTATTCCGGCAGCACAGGATTCAAACCAATAACCTTCTCTTCATAGGTGGAAATGCTTAATCCATTGAGCCACACACAAGGATTTCCAGTACCGTTGGATGCTGTCAAACATTGTAATTTTTTAATTGCCAGTTCCTGTTAAACTTCTTTGTTTCTAAACATGACTTTAGATTTTTTCGCTAGCTTTTGGTAGCTTTGTTTTGTTTGGGGGATTTGTTTTGTCTGGGGGATTTGTTTAACAGTAATCATGTGATTCCTACCAAACAAATTTGCCCCAAAACTGATCATTTAAAGCGCCATTAATTTTGATTCAAAGAGTCTGCAACAGTTAAACAAAATGCAGTTGTCAGATTGTACTTTTTTGTTGTTCATTTCTGTGTTAAAAATGTGTTAAGCTTGAAAGCTACTTCGCTAGTTCTGGTTAGCCTACTGGAGGGCTTGGATCAAAAAAAAAAAAAAACAGTCTGTAAGGGGGTTGGGTGACTGAAGTTCAAGTCCCAGGAGGGGCCTGTGTGCTATTGTGCTGCTGAGCAAGACACTTCAGCTGAATTGCTTTAATAGGTATTCACCTGTACAAACTGGTAAGCCTGTCAGCCAGCTGATCCCTTTGAACTGAAGCATGGGCTACCCAAGCAGACAAAGGAAGCAGATCTGCTTACAAGAGGCGGTCAGAATACTAAATGTAACGTCTCCCCATGGGCTTCCGGCCCAGCCAGTTCAGGCTCTGCTGCCCGTCACTCTGGTTTTTTCCCAGCATGCTGTACTATATTTTTCTGTCTGACATTTTTGAAGTGGAACTTCAATGCCCTGTGACCTCATCAGTGACTCTAGCTATTCATAGTCTTCAGCCGTTATCAGTGAAAGAACTACATGTGCTTTTTTACAGTAGACTGTCTACCTACAGTCAGAAGTAGCATGGAATGGAATATAGGGTGAAAGAAATAAGCACATAAATTGCAGATAGAAGTAAATATCCATCTATCCATCTGCAATATCCACTCCTAGATTTATCATGCCAGTTCACAGACACTGGTTTAAGTAAAGAAAGTATTACGTGATCTGGAGAAATGCAACTACCAGTACAGTATTAAACACAGGGTCTACAGGGAGTCTAAGTCCCATGTAATTAATGATGATATAACTGTGCTTCACATAGCTACCAGATTAAATTACCATAAATATATAGGCTGCAGGCTAACTGTATAACAGAAGTGGATTTTAACTCTCTGATTTTAACTAGGTATCGATTCCAACTCAGACTCTATAATCACTGCATGACATGAGTCTAAGAGCCTAGCTGTCAAACTAACTATTTAACCCTTTTCTAATTGGCCTATATGGCTTGGTTCCACCCCAAATGGCGCAAAATCCAGTGAAGAGATTGACATTACGATGTGTTTGAATATTAAGAGGAAAGCGGATATCAGCTGCGGGGCTTGACCTATGCTAATGGCTAACACCAATTTCAAAGTTCAATAAAATATGTTTGCATTTAGCAGCTAGCTAATGTGCACTGCCAACCAGGGGCAATTCTATTACTTTTTAAGGTGGGAGGAATAAGAGGGGCCATAATTCATGCAGAGGGGCCAACCTTATTATTAGCCAAATATATATCTTGAATAAGTGAGTGACAGGGGAGGGAGCATTTTGGGAGCCAATCAGCTTCCAGCTGGGGCCAGAACCCCTGTGGACCCGCCCCTGCACCTCCCTACCAATGACTGCATGAAAATGGCTGAAGATCCCAAACACATCCATTATGGAGACACATTCTTAACTGGTAACTGCAAGCCTCCATTTGAAAACTTTGCAGTTAAATACTGTGTCCTTGAACTGAGTATCAGGGAAGCAGAACTGTTTTGGCTTCCTCGTGCTACTTGCATGTTCGGTATGTGTCACCGGAGTACTGGATTCACAGCCAGTAGTAGTAAATAAGGTCTGAGTCTCATGACCACCCGGTATGGCCAATGAACCCATGCAGCAGTAAATATTAGTTTTCTGGCAACTCCTCCTTTTTCTATCCTTCCTCCACCCCTCTGCTACACTCCCTGGAATAAAAAGATCTCCTCTGTCCCCACCCACTCTATTCATAGCGAACTAAATTACTACGTTTCTCCCTACATTCCTGAAAAGCGATGCCTTGTGGCTTGTAATATCTGTCAGTAGCGTTAAACCCCAAAAAAATGACTCGCCAAACACAGATGGCCTGGTCTGCTGGGCTTCTCGACCACATGTGATCAGCAGGGGTGCCACACGTTTACCTCAACAGGGCTTTATAAAATCGAGTTCTATTGGTTCAGAGTCATGTCATTGGAAATTCTATGCAAATTTTTAGAAAGTAGGCGAGCCTCACTTCACGGTGATACCAAACAATCGGTGGGGGGATTCTCAGTCATGCCGCGAGTGAGTGGAGAAAAACAGTTTCTAAGAAAATTTAAGATAAAGGACAAATTTCTGAAGACAAAGTCCACACAAAAAATTCAAATTATGATGGTTCAAGGTATATATTTGCTATTTTCATTATTGGGATTGATGACGTAATGGACTCATTTTTGGGAAAATCTCAATTTGGTGCACTCGAGTTACTAATCCATGGCCTCGAGTTACTAATTTATGCTCTCGCGTTACTAATTTGTGCGGTCGAGTTACTAATTCGTGCTCTCGAGTTACTAATTCATGCACTCGAGTTACTAATTTGTGCTCTCACGTTACTAATTGGTGTGCTCGAGTTACTAATCCCTGCTCCCGAGTTAGTAATTAGTGCGCTCAAGTTAGTAATTTGTGCGCTCTAATTAATCACCAATCAGAGAATGTGGATTTGTAACTCAAGAGCATAAATTATTAACTCGAGTGCCAAATTAGTAACTTGAGAGCACAAATTACCAACACAAGAGCATGAATTATTAACTCAGGAGAACAAATTAGTAACTTTATTCACTTGAGAGCATTAATTAGTAACTTGAGTGCACAAATTACTATGAGATAATACTTCATTTCTAACATGCCATCTAAGGGGCTCTGTAGAATTCTTCATGTTACAATAAATTATATTTACAGGCAATTTATTTATCTATCCAAAGTCACGTATCATTGACCTTGCTCAGGGGCCCAATGGTGAAACCACTCTGATGGCCATGGGATTTGAACCAGCAACCTTCGGATCACAGACGCAGTGTTCTAATCTGCAGAAGCACATTGCCTACAGCTCATGGGCCCTTCTGGTAGATGGTGTTTAGTTGACTCAATGCAGAGTAACTACTCAGATGCAAGAAGCAGGAAATGTAAACCAAAGTTGCTACTGTTTTACCGTATTAAAGGTGCATTTATTATAGCATTTGACACACACCTGTTGTTTGATTGTAGGTTTTTTAGACCTTGTTTTTCCTGTTGAGAAATGTCAGGTTTGTCTCTTTAAAAGACAGGTTCTGACCAGCCAGACCTTCGACATCCTTATCGGTCAAATGCAGGTTGTGGCCCCCAGGTGCTCTTCAGGGGTCCAAGGTGGAGGCTGAACCTGCATGTACGTGCTCTATCTGATAAAGTGTGTGGGGGTGGGGCACAAGCTGGGGGGATTATTTACTGTTTTCCTAGACAATCCCTCATTTATCACCCCCCTCTCAGCAATCGCCTGACCCCACAGCCCCGAAAAGGCAAAGGGGCCCCAGCTGGGACGTGTTTCCTAGGAGAAGAAGCAGAAGTTCTTAGCTACTTCAGCAGGAGCGGATCCCAAACCTGTTACGGCCGGCGAGGCAGCATGGCGTTGGGGCCTCTGGGTCAGCGCCGAGCCTGCAGGACCGGGCCTGGCTGCTCCTCTCCTGTCAGGCACCACAGCCTGGCCCCTGTGAATCACAGCTTAACAGCTTAAGTTACCCTGGCTGGCGAAGCTTACGGATGTAAATATTTAATTTACGACCCAACCAGAAGCGGGACAAGTCAGACCTGCCCATGAGCTATTACTGGGTCCGATCTTCCGTCCTTCCCTTCTGTGTGCGGTTCTGATTGGGCCAAATTCCGAAAGCAACTGGGCAAATTACAAAAGCCTGTTTAGGTCCAAGTCAGCTAACATGTTACTGAAATGCCACCCTTAGCTTTTTCTATTAAAACTATTTACTGTATGAGAGATGGGGGGGGAGGGGGGGGCACAAATTCTTGCCTGCAAGTATTATAAGGAACCGAACATACGGAAAAGACAAAAAGAAAGACAGACAAGAAGACTGCCTCCAAGCCGTCGAATAACACAAACCCTATAATTCTCCAGATTGCCGATCTGGTTTCCAAGCCACGCTGACGTCCCTCTGGCCGGGAGAGCGGCCGCCATGGGCAATGTTTACCACCGCATGCTTCCTTCGCCGCCGGTAAATGACTCTATAAGTAGAAGCGGCAAGCGGATGCATCCTCAGGTTCCAGTCCGCGGGGCCACGAACGAGTGGGGGGAAGCCCACACGGGCTCCCGGCCTGCGCATTCCCCTTTTCGGCCGTGCTGATTCAGCATGAGCTGGGAAAGATAGAAAAGAAATGGGGGGGACGGTGCCAAAGCCATGAGGCTGCGGCGGTGAGGGCTGCGTCCTCCGAGCGAGGACACCCAGCCCGCTGATTCTCCAGGGCCCTCTGTGTTAGACTGGGAGAAACCCCCCCTCCACTGGCACAGGATCTGTGAGATGGTAGCAGCCAAGTTCATTTGTTGTGCTGAGGAGAAAAAAAAAAGAAAAAGTCCCTGGATTGATAAATTGGGGGGGCAGAGGGATTCTCCATTTCCATAAGAAAGGATAATATTTAGGCTACACATCCAGATCCTTCACACTCTCCCCGCCAGTCGAGGCATCACAAAAAAGGATAGATGGATCGCCGCGTTAACCCTGTCACCAAAGGTATCTGCTGTTGGCCAGCTATTGGTGACAGCTGCGTGTGATGTGGAGCCAGTCATCATATAAGCACATTGTCTTATTTCCATTTAAAAGCAAGAAATTTATAATTGCTGAACAACTTTGCTTTAGAAAAATTTGCGACTAATTATTAAGTAATCAGATAATGGGTGAGGCCCATTATGAAACACCAAAGAATTAAGTAGCTATTCGTAGCAGAAATCAAACTGGGAAATGACAGCGAGCTCTCTTCATGTGATCTAAAGTATGTTATCAACCAATGAGGAGCTCGGCCTAAATGTCCCGCAGCCTGCTGTTGCCCATCACTGACCTAGCAGTTGCAGATTGACCGCAGAAGCACGGAAGACGGGAAGCCAGCTGTGACGCACTCCGACTCGACGCCTTTCCGCAGCCTGGCTCCCGAGGACGGCATTTTTTGATAATTAGGAGAGTTCATAACTTCCCTCCAGCCCATCAGAGGAACGGAAAGTCCGGTCGGAATCGACTATTTTAGGTCCGCTCTGGTCAGGTCCACCGCTGCAGCTGACAGCTGGTCGAGGCTGTCTTCCTCATCAGGACATTTCTGGAAGATGCTCCTTACCACCGGATCTTTAAAAATAAGGTTCACTACTTTGATATTCAAAGTGCAGGAACATACGAACACTTGGAGACTTTTTACAGTTATTTATTTCGCAGATGCTTTTATCCAGAGCAACATAGACTTCAGAAAGCAGAGT